>NC_092041.1:21790905-22090905 GCF_003086295.3 Arachis hypogaea | reverse complement strand
TATAGATTCCAATCATTCTAAACTTCAAAGGATAAAGTGAGATGCCAAAACTGTTCAGAGGCAAAAAGCTACTAGTCCCGCTCATCTAATTGGAGCCAAGTTTCATTGATATTTTGGAGTCTATAGTATGTTCTCTTCTTTTTATCCTATTTGATTTTCAGTTGCTTGGGGACAAGCAACAATTTAAGTTTGGTGTTGTGATGAGCGGATAATTTATACGCTTTTTGGCACTGTTTTTAGTATGTTTTTAGTACATTTTAGTTAGTTTTTATTATATTTTTTTAGTTTTTAATTAAAATTCACTTTTCTGGACTTTTCTATGAGTTTGTATGTTTTTCTATGATTTCAGATATTTTCTGGCTGAAATTGAGGGACCTGAGAAAAAATCTGATTCAGAGGCTGAAAATGGATTGCAGATGCTGTTGGATTCTGACCTTCCTGCACTCGAAGTGGATTTTCCAGAGCTACAGAAGCCCAATTGGCACGCTCTCAATTGCGTTAGAAAGTAGACATCCTGGTCTTTTCAGCAATATATAATAGTCCATACTTTGCTCAAGAATTGATGGCCTAAACTGGCGTTCCAAATCAGCTTTAGAATTCCCGGTGTTTAACGCCAGAACTGGCACAAAAGTTGGAGTTAATTGCCCAAACTGGCACAAAAGCTGGCGTTTAACTCCAGGAAAAGTCTCTACACATGAAAGCTTCAATGCTCAGCCCAAGCACACACCAAGTGGACCCCGGAAGTGGATTTTTACGTCATTTACTCATTCTTGTAAACCCTAGGTCACTAGTTCACTATAAATAGGACTTTTTGCTATTGTATCTTCATCTCATGACACATTACACGTTTCATATTGTATCTTCTACGGCATGAGTCTCTAAACCCCATGGTTGGGGGTGAGGAGCTCTGCTGTGTCTTGATGGATTAATGCAATTACTACTGTTTTTCATTCAATCATGCTTGCTTCTATTCTAAGATACCACTTGTTCTTCAACCTGATGAATGTGATGATCCGTGACACTCATCACCATTCTCGCCAATGAACGTGTATCTGACAACCACCTCTGTTCTACCTTCCTTTGAGTGTGTATCTCTTGGATTCCTTAAGCAGAATCTTCGTGGTATAAGCTAGAACCCATTGGCGGCCATTCTTGAGAATCCGGAAAGTCTAAACCTTGTCTGTGGTATTCCGAGTAGGATCCGAGGATTGAATGACTGTGACGAGCTTCAAACTCGCGAGTGTTGGGCGTTAGTGACAGACGCAAAAGAATCACTGGATTCTATTCTGACATGATCGAGAACCGACAGATGATTAGCCGTGCGGTGATAGCGTGCGTTGAACATTTTCACTAAGAGGATGGGAGGTAGCCATTGACAACAGTGAAACCCAACATACAGCTTGCCATGGAAGGAGCCTTGCGTGCATGAAGAAGAAGACAGTAGGAAAGTAGAGATTCAAAAGATATAGCATCTCCAAAACCTCAACCTGTTCTCCATTACTGCAAAACAAATATTTATTTCATGTTCTTTTACTTTTTACAATTAAATCTGAGAATTATTGATATGCTGACTAAGAGTTACAAGATAACCATAGCTCGCTTCAAGCCGACAATCTCCGTGGGATCAACCCTTACTCACGTAAGGTATTACTTGGACGACCCAGTGCACTTGCTGGTTAGTTGTGTGAAATTGCAAAAGTGTGATTGTGATTTCGTGCACCAACAGCTAATCCATTACTTTGTTGGGGACTTCTCGGGACACCAGTTCAGCCGATTTTGGGGAGGTTAAGGTCTCTGTGGTAGAGGCTAGAACCCGATTATGTAGCATTCTCTGATCCAGAAGATCCGACCTTGTCTGTGGCGTTTTGAGTAGGATCATTAAGGAGAATAGACTGTACGTGCTTCACCCTCAAGCAGAGATGGATCCACACTAAGCTTTGGGTTCAGATCCGGAGGAGTATTGACAACCTCTCAATAAAGGCACCAATCACTTACGGTCTGCCATGGAAGAGATCATTCACAAGCAGAGAAGAAAATGATGCCAGAGTTAATTCAGAAAGACTAAGCAACTCCAAACCTTAACTATTCTCTTTTCATAGTTTATACAACTTCTGAGTTCTAATTACTCTTTTTCTCTAATCCCATTGCTGACTCTATTTGATATAAAAAGTAATTTAAACAATATTAAAACACGTTAAATCTTTCTGATCTGCCTGACTAAGACCTGTAGGATAACCATAACTTGCTTCAAACCGTAATCCTCGTGGGATCGACCCTGACTCGCTCAGGTATTACTTGGATGACCCAGTGCACTTGCTGGTACAAGAGTACGAAGGTGTGGAGATTCATGCTACCAGTTCCCTAGCTAGTGTTTAGACTTTGGGAAGAGCGAGAGTGTACTGGATAAAATTAAAAAGGATATTTTCTGTTATGAATCTAGAGACGTTGACTTAGGTTTGTAACGTACTGTGGATGGAATAACTAGAGTGGATTGGTGGAGTGGTATGCTTATGATGAATTGAGAAAAGGATGTATTGTTGTTGGAAATTTGCTATGCGCCTGGCAAGGATGGTTGGCTAATCTTGCTTGTCTAGGTTGTAGCTCATGAGATTATTGATATATCGGTATGTACCTGGCAAGAATAGTGGTTAATCCTGCTCTTCGAGGTTGAGACTCATGAGATTATTGGTAAGTCGCTATGAGCCTGGCAAGGACGGTTGGTTAATCTCACTTGTCAAGGTTGCATTGCCGGCATAGGGACGGTTGGTTAATCCCGCCTACGTTCAGATGTGGGGTCTAAGGCAGTCTCCCGCCCACATCCTTTTGTGTCACATGAGTTTGATCGGGCGCTATATCCTATAAGAGTGTGCTAGGACACTATATCCCAGGGAGCTTATATATATATACGTGACAGAAAGGCGACATCCCGAGAGGATGTATGGGGTTAGCAGTTGAACCGACAAGTGATATAACAGCCAATAGGACAGACATTCATTATGTGCATTATATGTGTTTGTTCGGATTGACTACTTGTAGTATGCGTAATTGTATAACATGCTTAAATGCTACTTGAGTTACTTGCGGTATATGAAATTTACTTGTGTTTTACTTGTCTGCATTTAGTTGTGTTTTCTGCTGGGATTGAGGAGGTTCGGGAGGCAGTGGTGATGGGGTCGCATAGAGGATAGGTTGGCAAAGGCTGTGGGACAACAGTGACTATTAGATTGAAAATCCCTTAAGTCAGATAACCCCTTTATGGAACTAAGAATGTATTATAATGATATGCTTTGGGAAGTTCTAGGATTGTCTTTGGCTTTTTGGAACCTTATATCTTATCTATTGGACATTGTTACCATACTGAGAATCCCCAGTTCTCATACCATATATTATTATTGTTTTTCAGATGCAGGTCGCAACCCACCTCGGTGAGTTTTGCAGATGGTGACAGAGTGGACGATGGCTCCAGTTTTACTTTTGTTTCTTTTGTTGTAGTTATCTGTCACTTTTGTATATTGTTTCCTTAGAGGCTTTTATTTTGAAAACTTTGAGAGATAGGACGTAGTTGTTTTAACTAAATACTCTATTATATCTTTCAACTAGCCAGCCTAAACTCCACGGGGAGTGACTAGTTTTCTTTTGATTATTGTGTGTGTGTGTGTGTGTGTGTGTGTGTGTGTGTGTGTGTGTGTATATATAATTTGATCTTCTGTTCTTCTTATCGGGCTTCTAATTTGTAAATACTTCCTTGGACTATATATTCTTGTATGAGCTTTAGAATTATCGTGATGCTTTATCATCTTTGCTTTATGACTATAGGGTGAAGTTTAGTGTGCTAAGGTATTACATATGTTATTGACTTCTTTCTCTTTCACACACCCTCACAGGTTCAAGCTTTCATTATAACACCTTCTTGCCAGTTTCTGATCTCCTCTCACAGTTGTTATTCCCTCAGGAATAGGAAACTTTATGCAGTGATAGAGAGTTAAGACTACTACTGCCCGTCGATTTAGTGTTGCCTGACCTAACAGGGCATTGTAAGCAAATTTCACATTCACCATAATGTAGTCTATGCTTAGGGTTCTTGCTTTTGTGCCTTTACCAAAGGTGGTATAGAGAGAGATGAACCCTAGTGGTCAAATAGGAGTATCTCCCAAACCAAAGAGAGTATCTGACTATGATCTCTAGTCCTTTTCCTCTAGGCCTAACTTATCAAATGCTGGTCTGAATAGAATATCAGCTGAACTCCCTTGATCTATCAAGGTTCTGTGAAGGTTTGCATTGGCGAGGATATTGTGATTACCAATAGGTGATCGTGCTCGAGCATCACTCCTCGTGTCTCTTCTTTGGTAAAGGTGATTGTAGGCAGGTCGGGTGTTTCATCATCTTTGCTGACCTGGTATACTTCATTTAAGTGCCTTTTCTGGGAAGATTTTGTTATCCACCCCTCCTGTGAATCCTCCAACAATTATGTGGACATGCCTTTCCAGGAGTTCGTTGAGGTTGGTCTCACTTATCTTTGTATTCATCTCTCTTTCTTTTGTTGTGATCATCTGTTCTCTAAGCTAGGAATCTATCTAGCCAACTTTCTCTGACCAATTGTTCAATCACATTCTTTAAATCATAACAATCATTGGTGGAATGGTCGTACATCTTATAGTATTCACAATGTTTTGACTGATTTCGACCTTTCTTGCTTTTAATGTGTCTGGGAGGCGGTATCTTCTCAATGTGACAGATTTCTCTGTACACATCGACAAGGGAGACTCATACTGGGGTGTAAGAATGGTATCTTCGATGTTTGCCTGAGCTGTACCCTTCTTTTTTCTTTGCCTCTTTTTCTTTACCCTAGGCTTGATATTGGTTGTTTTGTCCTGGGATGGATTTCCTTAGTCTTTTCGTTTCTTTCATGTTGACATATTTCTCTGTTTGTTCTTACACCTCATATAAAGATATTGGGTGTCTCTTTAATATGGATTGAGAGAACGTGCCTTCTCTGAGGTCGTTGATTAGTCCCATAATGACCACTACGATAGGTAGGTTCTGAATCTCCAAGCACGCTTTCTTGAACCCTTTTATTTAGGCTCTTAGAGATTTCCCGACCTCTTGTTTTACTCCCAAGAGACTCAGAGCATACTTAGCCTTGTCTTTTTGGATAGAGAATCGGGTAAGAAAACTCCTTTTCCAAGTCATTAAAGCAAGTGACCGACCTGGATGGTAAGTTGTCGAACCACTTCATTGCTGCCTTGGTTAATGTAGTTGGAAAAGCTTTGCAGCGAGTAGCATCCGATGCGTCAGCCAAGTACATGCGACTCTTGAAATTGCTCAGATGGTGTCTTAGGTCGGCCATTCCATCATAGAGGTCCATGTATGGGAATTTAAAGTTTCTAGGAACCTTAGCCTGCATGATCTCTTCTGTGAATGGATCTTTACCTCCTAAAGGCATTTCCTCTCAAACAGCTCGAGATCTCCGACCTCCATCTTCTCGAGGTTTTTTCCAGTTTTCTTTGTCGTCATACCTCCTTTTGTAGAGCTCGTTCTTATTCACATTGTCATTGTAATTTATTCTCAACTTGCTCCAACTAACCTTGATGCCCGTGAACCAGTCCCACGAGCTCTGTAGGATCACTTTCTCCCAATCCCCCCGAGTAATGGACTTCTGAGCTTATTCTTCATCCTCCTTGATTTGTAAGGTATGTATCTCTAGCAATACCATTCCCCTTTTCAGGCCGGGGAGGTATGACAATTACAGGATCGCCGTTGTGTTTCTCTTCTTCATAGTCCTTTGAATCAGAAGTTGTGTATCTGTCTTTTAGAATGTCGTCTGATGACATGTCACCATGTCATGTTTTTCTATGCTTTTTCATACAAGAAATTGATGATTTGTGCTTAAATATTGAATGCTTTTGTGCTTAAATGATATATTTTCTTGATCTTTTAATTTTATAAATCTTGTAGGAAATAAGAAGAAAAAGAAGCAAAGAAGCACAAAATAAGCTAAAAAGGAGAAAAAAAAGAGCTTTGGGAAACACTTTGAAGTTGGAGCACACTTTGGAGCCTTAAGCCACGCTTTTAAAAGCGTGGCCCATGACCAAATTAAAGGAAAATAAGCAATCAGCACACAAAGCTACGCTCTTGGCAAGAGCAAAGCTTTATCGTGATGTTAATTGGGCATTGCAGCAAAATTTTCGCTAAGTTAAAACCTGGGCGCTCACAGCATGATCATGCCTCCTTCAAAGGGCTATAACTTGAGCTACAAACGTCCGATTGATGTGCTTCCAGTTGCGTTGGAAAGCTAACATTCAGAGCTTTCCAACGATGTATGGCTATTCATATTTGGCATGAAATTAAGGCACAAGTGGAAGGCATCTTTAAGGACCAAAAAACAAGCAAAAAAATCAGCCAATGCTTCCACCAAGGTTCGAAGCTGGAGCCTCACTCCAAAGCATAATGCTCCGCTCTTGGAGAGAGCATTGTCATGCTCTCTTCATGAAAATTCAAGGAAAATCTCTCCCCAAATGCTTTCACCAAGGCTTGAACCTGGAACCTCACCCAAGCAGCAATGCTCTGCTCCCCACAAGAGCAGAGCGCTATCCTGAGGCACCCAACTTGGCACGCAACAAAGAGGCCAAAGACAAGCCTCAATGCTCCGCTCCCCACAAGAGCAGAGCACTCTACTGGGAGCAAACACTCATGGGCCAAAATTCAACCAAAATTTCATTTAAATTCAATTCCTCACCAAATTGAATCAAAGCCAACCAAACCCATTTCTTCTCAAATCTAAAGCAAGCTAAGCCCATTATCATCACTAAAAGGCACAAGAACAAGCTAAAATTAAGATTTTCATTTAATTTGTTTTTCATTTCAATTTTATTTTATTTTGTAAAAAGCCTATATAAAGGCATCATTCTCATTTTCATAGGGAGGCTAGCTCCACTAGGGAGCATTAGGAGTAGTAGTAGAGAGCTCCCTTTTAAATTTTTCTTGTTGAACTTGAGAATTCAAAAAAATCAAATCTGGTTTTCTTTTCTGTTTTATTCCTATGCAAATTTCCTTTCTGTTTTGATCGAGAGAGCATTGAGCTTTTGGCTTTCTTTCTGTTTTTGTTATTCCATTGAAAGTGTTAATTCCTCTTTGAGATTTTAGATTGCTGACTTACTTTTCTGCTGCAATTTCCTTCTCTGTGATTTTTGCTTCCTGTTCCTATTGCTCTCAATTTATTTTCCTGCACTTTTGTTCATCTACACTTTACATTTGAGCTACTGTGATCTGAATTAAATTTTCTTGCACTTTAAATTTTCTGTTACTTGTTCTCAAGATCTCTTCAATTGCTTGCTTTATTGCTCTCTTTAATTTCCAGCACCCCAACCCCCTTTACTTTTCATGCAATTTACTTTTCTTACAATTTAAGTTTCAGCTCTTTTACTTTCTTGCTCTTTAAGTTTCAGCAATTTAATTCTTCTGCACCTTTAATTCACTGTAATTTTACTTTCTGTTGATCAACTTCACACAATTCACTCAATGTTAGCTTGACTAAACTAATCACCCACTAAAGTTGCTTGATCCATCAATCCCTATGGGATCGACCTCACTCTAAGTGAGTTATTACTACTTGATGCGACCCGGTATACTTGCCGGTTAGATCTATGTGTTTGAAAATTCGTTTTCCGCAAAAACACCATCAAGTTTTTGGCGCCGTTGCCGGGGATTGATTTAGATCAACAATGATTAAGTGGGTGAGAAGTCTAGATCAAGCATTTTCCTTATTTTTGTTTTCTATTTTAGATTGAAACCAAGGTGTTTGAGTTTTTGCCTCACTAAGAAATTCTCATCTCTGATATGAGTAATTTCAATTTTCCTTGGTGTTGTGGTTTAGAAAATTCAATTGGATTTCAACTCATCTTATGATCAAACAAATTTCATGGGATATTATCCACCATCACCAATCTCTAATGGTGGCTGGAAATATCACCAAGAAAATACAAATTCTGAGCACTCCAATCCATGGAGATTTGCTTCAGAGACACAAAATGAGCAAGAGAATCATATGGGATATTTTTTTCCACCACAAAATAATGCAACTTGCTATTCTAATGGTGGATGGGAGTATCACCAAAAGTGTGAACAATTAAGAGAAATGAATTTCCTCCCAGATCCACAAAGTGAACCATGCTGTTATGACACTGACACAAACTATGGCTGGGAAGGGAATTTTAATTCTCCAAATGCTATTCATCAAGAGACATCATCTCTTGATTATGCTTTCAACAAATTCATGCAAGATTCCTCCCAAGGACCACAAGATTATCCATACTATGATGATTTCAACAATTCTTCAAGTTGTACCTGGGAGGAGCAAAACCAGAAAGCATTTGAGAGTCCATATTCCACTTATCAAGAGCCATCTTCACTTGAACGTGCCTTTAATTCACTTCTGCAAAACTGTCCAACCTCACCTCCTAGTTCTTCATTTGAAAATTCTTCATCACTTAACTATCTCTTGACACAAAATCTCTTCCAAAACTCACAGTCCACACAAACTTCCATGAACCAAAGCCTCTCAAGGCTTGAAACCATGTTTGAAAAATATGAAAGAGAAGCACAGAGAACATGGAAAGAACAAGAGAACTCCCTCAAAAATATGGAAGTGCTGGTAAACCAAATGTTAAGTGTGAAGGAGGAAGTGGAAGAGCAAAATGAAGAGGCCCTTGAACTAATTGAAGATCCCCTTCAAAAATCCAGAGAATTGTTGAAAAGATAAGAACAACTCACAGAGAAACAACAACAATCCTGGAAAGAGCAAGAGATCCTCTTCAAGGAAGTGGATGAGCACTTGGAGAAAGGAAGAAGAAACTTAGAACTGCTAAGCAAGGAAGACAAAGACCAATTGGTAGATGTGAAGGAGGAATTGGAAGAACGAGAAAGTAAGGAAGACACTCAAGAGAAGTCACACTCAAGTGAAGTAGAGAAGTGCATAGAGGAAGAGCTCACGGAACCATCATTGCAAGGGACTCTTGATGAAAACAAAACTCCAATAATCACACAACCACTAAGTGCTGATATCCAAGAAGTGAAGGCAACTAACAAAAGCACCAATCCTGTCCCTGAACCAATAAGCAAGCTCAATCAAGCCAAATTCAAAAGGAAGCTTGCTGAGAGGAAACCAAGAAAGGGGACAATAGCTAGAACTTCTCCTCCCTTGAGGTCATTCCTCTTAACAAATTGGAAGAAGAGGAAGAAAGTGAAGAATAGGTAAACAGTAGGTAACATTCCTTCTCCTTGCCTTGTTTAAATTCAATAAATAGGCACATGGTTACATTCTAAGTTTGGTGTTGCCCTGCAACAAATTGTTTTCAATCCCTTTGGATGATTGCATCAATTTTACATGAAAGTGTCACACTAAGATTCTAAGTTTGGTGTGCCACTTATTTTTCTATGCAAGTTATCCAGCAGCACCACTTGTCTGCATAATCACAATGCCTCTGCAAATTTATCTTTCTTTTGGTTTGACACTTTGTTATTCTGTTTACTTTAGTATTTCTTTGTTTTTAATGCTTTCACTTATTTTGCTTCTTAACTGTTTTTGTTAATACAAGCACCAAGAGATCATTATTCATGACAGATTTTTGGCTTGGTGATTGTATTCAACATATAACAGTTCCTTTTGTTTAGTTTTTCAAATAAATTGACATAGGATTGCATTCTAAGTTTGGTGTTGCTATGCAACAAAATTTGGTTCCAAGTGAAAGTGTCACACTAAGTTTGGTGTGCCACTTATCTTTTATGCCATGTATCATGCACACCCTCTTATGTTTGCAATCACAATGTCTCTGTCTCTTGTGCCTTGATTTTTATCTTAAATTTTGCTTGCTTGCAACACATGTACTGCTAACATTTCATTGTGCAAGACATTCATGATCCATCTTAGCCCCATAGCCATTGTTCTAATTGTTGCTTGAGGATGAGCAAGCATTCTGAGTTTGGCAAGGGAAAGAGGAAGAATATAGGAAAAAGGACAACAATAATGAAGATGAACTACAAGGTTGTAGAGCTCCTTTTCTTCTCATTTGTTTCCAGCACTTAAATTTCATGATTGTCTTTATCTTCTCTGTTTATGTGGGTATGAATAAAGCATAGCTTGAATCTTGATTTGTAACATGTTGCTGTGGCATTATAACTACCAACTTGAATTCTATGAGTTTAAAAGCAGTAAAGCATCATGATCATAAACAAACAAGGAATTAAAGAAGAGTTTAGCATGTGCATACAAGTATTAGAAAGCTAGTATGATTAATTGTTGCTCAATTGCATTGGATTTTATTTAATTGAAGTTTTCATCTAGTACATTTTGTGAAATCTTTTGAAATCATGAAAACCTTGAAGAAGCAAATATAATTAAAGCAAGAAAAGAAAAAGGGAAAGAATGAGAAAGCTGAAGGCTCTGAGTACCAATGGCAATTTATTTGCTAAGTGCTTGTGGTGTTTATGTATCAAGCCAAATGCTTGAAAACAAAACACTTAGAAGTCAAGGCTAGGCTCAAGTGCAAAAGCACTCCCTCAAAGCTCAAGGCTCTGAGCATCAATGATTAGAGAGTTAAGAAAAGAAAAGAAAAATGAGCTTAATGAAGTCCTCTAATTAAATGCTTGTGGTGCTTATGTATCAAGTTGTAATACTTGAAAACAAAGCATTTAGAAGTCGTAGCTTTGTTATCAACTCATAGGGCAAAGCACCCAAAAGGAGAAGCTAATAAGAAAATCAAAAGCTTGTTTCAAGGAAGAAATATAAGAGAAAGATTTCATAAATTGAGCTAGATAGAAGCATCAATCATTTACATCTCTTTTGTGATTGTAGCATGCTTAGAAAACTGGCTAACCATGAACATTGAGTTGCTATTCTTCTTACCTTGGATTATCAATCTTTAATGCATGATTCTTTTCTTGCTTGGGGACAAGCAAGGTTTAAGTTTGGTGTTGTGATGACATGTCACCATGTCATGTTTTTCTATGCTTTTTCATACAAGAAATTGATGATTTGTGCTTAAATATTAAATGCTTTTGTGCTTAAACAATATATTTTCTTGATCTTTTAATTTTATAAATCTTGTAGGAAATAAGAAGAAAAAGAAGCAAAGAAGCACAAAATAAGCTAAAAAGGAGAAAAAAAGAGCTTTGGGGAACACTTTGAAGTTGGAGCACACTTTGGAGCCTTAAGTCACACTTTTAAAAGCGTGGCCCATGACCAAATTAAAGGAAAATAGGTAATCAGCACACAAAGCTTCACTCTTGGCAAGAGCAGAGCTTTATCCTGATGTTAGTTGGGCTTTGAAGCAAAATTTTCGCTAAGTTAAAACCTGGGCGCTCATAGCATGACCATGCCTCCTTCAAAGAACTATAACTTGAGCTACAAATGTCTGATTGATGTGCTTCCAGTTGCGTTGAAAATCTAACATTCAGAGCTTTCCAACAATGTATGGTAATCCATATTTGGCATGAAATTGAGGCACAAGTGAAAGGCATCTTTAAGGACCAAAAATAAGCAAAAAAAATCAGCCAATGCTTCCACCAAGGTTCGAAGCTGGAGCCTCACTCCAAAGCATAATGCTCCGCTCTTGGAGAGAGCATTGTCGTGCTCTCTTCATGAAAATTCAAGGAAAATCTCTCCCCAAATGCTTTCACCAAGGCTTGAACCTGGAACCTCACCCAAGCAGCAATGCTCCGCTCCCCACAAGAGCAGAGCGCTATCCTGAGGCACCCAACTTGGCACGCAACAAAGAGGCCAAAGACAAGCCTCAATGCTCCGCTCCCCACAAGAGCAGAGCACTCTACTGGGAGCAAACACTCATGGGCCAAAATTCAACCAAAATTCCATTTAAATTCAATTCCTCACCAAATTGAATCAAGGCCAACCAAACCCATTTCTCCTCAAATCCAAAGCAAGCTAAGCCCATTATCATCACTAAAAGGCACAAGAACAAGCTAGAATTAGGATTTTCATTTAATTTATTTTTCATTTCAATTTCATTTTATTTTGTAAAAAGCCTATATAAAGGCATCATTCTCATTTTCATAGGGAGGCTGGCTCCACTAGGGAGCATTAGGAGTAGTAGTAGAGAGCTCTCTTTTAAGAGCTCTCTTTTAAATTTTTCTTGTTGAACTTGAGAATTCAAAAAAATCAAATCTGGTTTTCTTTTCTGTTTTATTCCTATGCAAATTTCCTTTCTGTTTTGATCGAGAGAGCATTGAGCTTTTGGCTTTCTTTCTGTTTTTGTTATTCCATTGAAAGTGTTAATTCCTCTTTGAGATTTTAGATTGCTGACTTACTTTTCTGCTGCAATTTCCTTCTCTGTGATTTTTGCTTCCTGTTCCTATTGCTCTCAATTTATTTTCCTGCACTTTTGTTCATCTACACTTTACATTTGAGCTACTGTGATCTGAATTAAATTTTCTTGCACTTTAAATTTTCTGTTACTTGTTCTCAAGATCTCTTCAATTGCTTGCTTTACTGCTCTCTTTAATTTCCAGCACCCCAACCCCCTTTACTTTTCATGCAATTTACTTTTCTTGTAATTTAAGTTTCAGCTCTTTTACTTTCTTGCTCTTTAAGTTTCAGCAATTTAATTCTTCTGCACCTTTAATTCACTGCAATTTTACTTTCTGTTGATCAACTTCACACAATTCACTCAATGTTAGCTTGACTAAACTAATCACCCACTAAAGTTGCTTGATCCATCAATCCCTGTGGGATCGACCTCACTCTAAGTGAGCTATTACTACTTGATTCGACCCGGTATACTTGCCGGTTAGATCTATGTGTTTGGAAATTCGTTTTCCACAAAAACACCATCATCGTCTACCATCGTACGGTGATGATTACCAAGTCCCTAACAACAGCGTCAAAATTCTGGGAATTGCCTGAAACTGTGATTTGGGCTTGAACGTGAGGTCTAAGCTCCTTTTGAGATTGTGTCCGATGTTTTCTCTGATGCTGAAGTGTCGTCATCCGACATCTTAGTGAATGTGGGGGTAGTATCTGCAAGGGACTCTAATGCTTAAGTTAGTAAAAATTTTAGACAGATTTTTTATGTAGATCAGAGTTTGAAGAATGCCTAAGGGTAATAGGGTATTTATCATTGTAGGTAGTGGGCTAATAATAGGGGTGGCAAACGGACTAGCTAGCCCTATCCTGCCCTACCAAAAGCCCACCATTTGGGGTTTATCATTGGTCTGATTTTATTCATTTTGGGGTTAGCTAAGTTGTGGATTAGGATATGAATAATTATAAATTTCAAAATATTACTTTTCCTTATAAGATCATGCTTAGAATTATTAACTATAATTATAATGTAATTTTAGAATTTTACCCAAACATAATTAATTTTAGGTTTTTTCCTTTTTAATTTTCATTTTTTCTTAAAGAAAATCTTTTCATAATTCCCAAAAATATGTTCTATAATTGTTGCTTGGCGATACATATATTCATCTCCATCTTCGTGCGAAGCGAGCCAAATTCGATTGGTTTTCCATTTGAGGAAAATGTTGAAAACCCAATAGTCAATCATAAAGATTGGCATGGAACATAGGGTTCCCATTGGATCAAACTAACATAAGTCATCGTTTCATTGACAGTTAAACGTTATAGTTATATATCTCAATCAACTTGACTAAAATGATTTTTGAACACATGGGATGGGGCGTTCATCTAACTAGAAAACTTGTGTGGATTAACCAACAATGCAGTTTTTACACGCACGTCATGAGAAAGCGCTTTCCTTGCGTATGATGGAGAATTAAGAAAGCCGGAATATTAGAGTAAAATCCTGCTCTATAAGGATCCCGGGGTGAAGAAATAATCCAATAGGTTTCAATCGTAGTGTCCATACTTAGTTCTAATTGAGAAAAAATAAACAATGCGTCTTTGCTCTTATCAGGTTGACAAATGCATGAGAAATCAAGGTCTTTTCCTTTTTCTATTTCAAAATCCTTTGAAAGTTGAAAGAACAAAAACAAGACAAAAAAAATGCAACATATAGTGCACTCACTGCAAGGCTACAATCCCTCGTTAATTATAAAATGGGATGAAGACTAGAGAGAGTCCTAAAAATAGTACTAAACTATAATAATTACTTGGAGTTGTGGCCATGTCTTCAGTCTCAATAATATCAAATTGGATTCCACTGAAGGGCTCGGCAACTTCTCTTCTAAACACTACGGTAAGTTGTCTACTCTGATTTTTGCTTTGATTTCCTTGCGGCTGATGTTTGAGACGAACTTGTACACCTCCCAATGAATTTCAGAATCTCATCGATTATAATGACAGGAAATGCGACAGCCAAAACCAAAAGCCACTCATTCAAGCTCAGGGGCACAATACCAAATACTTTGGCCAAGAATGGCACGTACAAGATCAAAAAGTGCAAACCAAATGATACAGACATTGCCAAGAGTAGCCACGGGTTGACCCACGGGGGCATTGACAAAAGGCTTCCATCCTCAGAAAGAGCATTGAGGGAGTTGAACATTTCAATTGCTACCAACACCGAGAGCGATAGTGTCATAGCTTTCACCTTGCCAGTACGGAAATAATCACAGGGCCCATCAAAGGTAACAACTTGGTTACCAGCCGTGAAGGGGGAAGCAGTGAAGTTGGTCCAAGTGGGGCATTGACCCCAATTGGCAAGTTGGGAGTAAGTGACTAAAGTATGTCCATCCCCTGAAAGATCGATGCCCATGAAAGACCCACAAGTAAACCATATGATGAAGACACCAACTGTAGCTATCCCAACGTACATCCCAATTACCTTTGAAGCATAACAGCGGGAAGATTAGAATAAGTAATCAATATATTTTATCAACATTTGAAACATAATGCCTAGATTAGAGAGGGGACATAAAAGGAAAAGATACCAGATAGCGGAATAAGATCCACATGTTAATCAGTGAGTCATCACTGCGACGAGGAGGCTTCTTCATTATATCGTTATCAGGAGGATTAAATCCCAAAGCTGTTGCAGGGGGTCCATCGGTCACAAGATTGACCCACAGAAGCTGGACAGGTATCAGTCCTTCAGGAATACCTAATGCAGCCGTTAGAAATATAGACGCAACCTCTCCCATATTGGAAGAGATCATGTACCTGTATAAATCAGACACAAGGAAAGGATATTAGTTAGACTTTATCATTAGAGGGCCTTTCAAGTATATATAATTATATACGAAACAGAAGTAGAAAACTAGATATAGTCATATACGGCAAGTTTGTGTGTGTGTGTTCCCAAAAGCTGAACAGAATAACTTTTTGAAAAATCTATTTTCAACATTTTAACTATAATCCTACTCCCCCAAAAAATATAAAATAAATAATTATGAGTTCAAGTTAAAAATTTTCAAAAATCACTTTTTTGAGAACTGTAGCAAATGTGCTAAGATTCAGATTAAGATTCAGTATATGATTTTTCAGTATATGAAAAGCCATGCAACACTGTTTTAAGATTCAGATTAAGCCAAAATGGAAAATTACAATCATCACTCACTTAAAAATAAAGTGGCATCTAGAACTTGAAGTTCTAGTCTTATATTCAAGAATTCTTTCAAATTGCCATCCCTTTAAAAGAAATGTGAAGGCGTAAGAAAGAAAAAGGCATTTCACCTGTACTAGTTCATTTGTTTTTAGAACTACAACTGTACAACACAAACAAAATTGAAAAAGGAAGTAATATCGCAAATTAACCTTCATTTTCTATACTGTTTAAGAAGTCATTAAATTAGACCATATGTCGTAATTGCCAACCATGGCACGGATCATTGATAGTTAAAAGCAACAAATGTCAATTATGAAGCAATCACTGCCTCTCATTAGTCATGAGCACCTAAGGAACAAACTGTTGTATATATAAAATTTTGTGCCTTCAACTCGATAAAAATTTGTATACCAAAAATTGAAAACAAGATAAAAGAAACAAAAAGAGAAATTTACTTACCTGATAAAAGCCTTCATGTTATTGTAGATTGATCTACCCTCTCCAACAGCAGCAACAATGGTACTAAAGTTGTCATCTGCCAACACCATATCTGAAGCTTCCTTTGCCACCTAGATTGGAATACCATGAAACAAGAGTGGTGAGTTTGCTAGATGCAAAATAAAATAATCAAATTAAATTTTATTTATTTTATTTTATTTTTATTGAATTTCAATAACTAGTCACAAAGGTCTCATCTAAAGCCCTATTTGGGGTACCATATAGTATAGGATAATCTCTAATGGTATAAGACTTAATAGTATAGCATACTGCTGGAAGTTAGTAATATTTTCGAATGTAAGTATGATACATGGCACATTCTGTATGACTACTGTATAATTTTATCCTAACTAATAATTGCTGTATAATAATTTAATAACTTTAAATAACCATGAGATAACAATTGATGGACCACAAGTTTATGCTATCAAACTTCATAAAACGAAATTGAACAAGGCCCTAACAGACTAGGTTTGCGGACAACTTTACAAACCCATACATCTCAGGATTGCTAATCACTAATATTTACTATTTACCCCTTATCGAATGAGAAACATGGAGTGATCATAGTGAGAACATAATACCTCTGTTCCTGTAATACCCATAGCAACGCCAATGTCAGCAAGCTTCAATGCAGGTGCATCGTTAACACCATCTCCAGTCATGGCCACCACCTCACCGTCCTCTTTGAGCAGCCTCACAATTTCTTGCTTGTGCCTGGGTTCAGCCCTTGAAAACAAAAGCCCACCAGCCTGTCTCAGATGAGCTTTCTTATCGCGCAGTTCCATAAAATCTTTCCCAGTTAAACTTTTTGAAGTAAGTTCTTCATTGGATTTAAATACACCTATTTCACGGCATATAGCTTCTGCAGTGTTCTTGTTGTCTCCAGTAATAACCATAACACGAATTCCAGCTGCTCTGCAGTCTTCGATGGCTTGGTGCACCTCTTCCCTAGGTGGATCCTATTTGTAAATGCAGCATTTAATTTGACGAAGTTCACCAACCCAACCAGATATGATGAAAGTGAGAAAGAACAAAAAAATCTTAAAACTTACCCTCAACCCAACCAAGCCAACAAAAATAAGTTCACTTTCAATTGATGGATAGTTGGAAGGATTAAGCAAGAGCTGGTGAGCTGGATGATCGTCATTACCACTGTAGGTTGCAAAATCAGGTAGCTCATCTTTGTATGCAAATCCCAAACAACGTAAAGCACTAGTTGACATTTCATGTAGAGCTTGCAATACAAGCTTCCTAGCATTAGCATCCAGTTTCACAACAGAACCGTCACGCAACTGAATTTTAGTGCTTCTTTCCAACACATTTTCCACTGCACCCTATAAAAATTTGGTCTAAACATCAGTTTAAAATTCTCCCAACAGAAAAGAAAAGGAAATCAGAAAAAGAAACAACAAAAGCATGCTTGTGCTCATGTGTGCTACAGGAAATATGACTATAGCAGAAAAATGTGACAGTAGAGAAGGAGCCTAGACAAACATCCCATGCAACTTAATTTGGAAAATATCAATTCAAAAACAGGCCGCTGAAAAGAAATCATATTACTATATTCATTAAAATTCATGTTTTGTAGACTAGCCTCTGGAAACATGCTCAAACGCCTTTTAGGAACCCAGGATTCCATTCTCGCATGTTCCATGGATTGCTGCTCTTATTGCAACTGCGGAAACTGTCACATTTGACTGCCATTTAAATTATTTATACATGATGACACTGAGTAACTTTGCTTTACTTTCAGTATAAATAAGATTATTTCACACAGAAGTGCCTCACTCAGAAAAATATTTGCCCCAAGAAAAGAAGTCATCAATTTATTTTGAAGTAAAGGAACAAAAGAAAAATAGCATATCATCTCTGTATGCAAAATTAAGCAGAATTGTGACCAATCATGTGATTACATAACAAATTGATAGTAGTAAAGAAAAAAAAAAGAAGGGGGGGGGGGAGGGGGTTGAATAATCTGAATACTCATTTTTAAGTAGAGAAGGCCACAATAACATATAATACCTTAACCAGAAGCGACTTTTTCCGTTCATTAGAGTCTACAATGACACCCATTGATTTTCTATCACGGTCAAACTCGAGGGTAGCAATCCGCCGTTCACGTTGAGACCACCATTCACAACAACCTAGATTAAAATTTGAACGTCAAGCAAGCAAATTAGATTAAGTTTGTCTCCATGCTCACCAAATTACAATTACAATCTATATGTATATTGCCGTTCAAATACTATACCCACACAGCACAACGTAGTTACCAGATATAATCATCTTAAGAGAAAATGCATTACAACTTATGTAAAATACAACAATCTAAGTTATCATCACAAACAACAAATTAGGAAACTCCTTTTGAAAGTGGTTCAGTGTATTAAAATGAGGCATTAAACAACTGCACTGTTGCATTGAAGCAAACAATTTATGCCAGAGAGTTTTAACTTACGTAGTAAGCTACTCGTACTTGCTGAGTTTACATCCTTTGATCCTTTAGGAAGGCCCATCTTCTCTACCAGAACCTGGAATTCCAAGGGATAGCACAAAATTCGTCAAAACAGTTCTACTAGCTATAAGACTAACTTCATAAGGATGGGATAGAACTAAATGAACCAATCTGCGGGCCAATGATAGAATAGCTAAGTTGCTCAGTCTAAGATACCACTTTCAAAATGACCGTTAATCCAAATGTAAATCACAAATAGCACGCGACATGGGAAAATAGCTAAAGAACAAGTGGAGGGCGCACCTTCAAGGCCGCTTCTGTAGGCATTCCGTGAGCGACAAATTTATGATCCGACTGTGTGACACCAGCATCATTGCAGATGGCGGCTATTTTCGCTATCGTCTGAAGATTAGCATCCATATCACCAGCTGGCCAGTTCTCTATTTTACCACCTGCTGGATTGTACGTAGTTCCATCCACTTTGAATGCTCGCAACGTGTCTACATTATGGCCAATAGCTACCAGTTTGGTCACTGACATCTGGTTAGTGGTCAATGTACCAGTCTTATCCGAACAAATCACAGTTGTACAACCCAGAGTTTCCACACTAGGTAGCTTCCGAACCAAGGCATTCTTCTGCGCCATCTTGCGAGTGCCCAAAGCCAGACAAGTTGTGATGACCGCAGGCAAACCCTCCGGAATAGCAGCAACAGCCAATGCCACAGCAATCTCAAAGTAATACGTACACTTCTCAAATGAGAACTTGAAATTCTTGGGCCACCCATCCACATATTCCCAGGAAAGGAAGTACTTAACATTGATGAGCCAAACAAGAATACAAATTAACCCAATTATCATAGTCAGCGTCTCTCCAAATTCATTGAGCTTCTTCTTCAAGGGAGTATCCTCCTCACTCTGCGAGGCCACGTGTATCTGCTGATGCACCTTCCCAATCTCAGTCTCCATTCCAATCTGAGTAACCAAGCAGATGCAATTCCCATTAACAACAGTCGTCCCGGCAAAAACCATGCACCTCTTACCTTGGATATCGGCATCCTCAGCCACAGGCTTGTTGCTCTTGTTCACTGCTTCACTCTCACCGGTCAAAGATCCCTGCTCCAACCTTAAAGTGGAACTGATCAATTCAACAACCCTCATATCCGCGGGAACCTTATCCCCAACTTTAAGCTCCACAATATCACCGGGAACAAGATCCCTCGCCGGCAAGCTAGCGATTTTCTTGTTGTCACGGATGACAGAGGCGTGCTCCGATTGGATCTCCTTCAAGGCTTCTAGAGCCTTCTCCGCATTGCTCTCTTGCCAAACCCCAACCACGGCGTTCACAATCAGAATCAAGAAGATCACCAGGGGCTCCACGAAGGCCGTGATATCCTTCTCGCCGCTATGCTCGCCGTCGTACCAGGCGAGCACGAAGGAAATGATGGCGGCGCCGAGGAGGATCCGAACCAAGGTGTCGTTGAACTGCTCCAAGATCAAACTCCAGATGGATTGACCCTCGTGCTTCTCGAGCTCGTTGGAACCATAGATCCGTCTCCGATTCTCAACTTCTTCACTGCTTAATCCAGTTTTCACGCTCACCTTGAAGTGTTCCTCGCACTCTCGAACGTCCTTAGCCCACGCCTTGAACGTGTCGCGATCCGAAGAATCATCAGAACTCTTCTTCTCTTGCCTCCCATAATCTTGGCCTCCCTTCCCCATTCAGATCCGAGAAATCAAAACCTGGAGAAATCAATCTAACAATTGTTTCTCCCAATTATCAGTACGAAGCTATCGAATCAGCCGTTAGATTGTGTACTAATCCGAAACCCTAATTTGAAAAAAATATAGAAAAAAAAAAACTATGCACAATTATCGAACAACGAGAGAGTTTGTACTTTGTAGGAAAAATTCGATAAATCGCGACAAAGTGTAAGTGAAGCAAGTAAGCGGTTGTGAGGTGAGTTATGATTTTCTGAACTGAAGGTTGGGTTGGAAGAGAAAGAAGGGAAGGGAGTGTTGGGTTCTTTCTTCCTTCTTGTGAAAACTGAAAAGGGTAGAGAGAAAAAGGGAAAGCGTGAAAGAGAAAGATTCAACAATTGAAAGGCTCACGCATTGGTAGAACGTGCTCGTTTGTTTTTTATTTTTTATTTTTTCTCTTTCCAGTAACTAACCAAAGTTACGTACATACAAGTGTATTTGTTGCGGCCGCGGCTCATGATCTAAATCCTAAGCATCTAATCAAGAATTAATTAAAGTATGATTAGAAATTTCTTGGTACGTTCCTGCGATACTAATATTTTTTTTATTAAACCAGCGGAATTTTTTTATATAAACATTTTAAATATTTTATTTATTGATATGGGTAATTTAGACATAAATTTTTTAACAAATATTATAGGTATATACATGATACATGAAAGTTGTTAAGTTGATATATTTCACATATAGTCATAATTAATTTATTTACACTATAACTAAAATATAAATATTTGTAAGTATAAAAATATAATTTTTATAAATATAAAAATATAATTTTTAAAAATAATAAAATAGTATTAATAATTTAATTTTGATAAATTTAAAATTAAAAATTGATATATTTTATTATTATGTAAATTTATTTTAATTAATTTATATCTCACCTATATTTTAAATTTTAAACAGAGAACTTTTTCATATTATTTATACTAAACTTTTTAAAACGATTTCAAATAATAATGAAAGGTTTTAACCTTTTAAATTAGTAGACGTATAATTTAAGTAAAACTAGAATATATGAATTTACGTAAAAGTAGTAATTTTAAATCATCCATTTAAATATATGATTGCTCTATAAAGTATAAACCAACATATTTAGATTAGTACTTAGAAAAAATACAATAAAAAATTTTAAAAATTTTGTTATATTAAAAATTTTAAATCTAAATTATATATCAATATCATACAAATTTTGTTTATCAAAATTTTTAAATTTTTTTATGTTTTTTATTTTTTGAGGACTAATTTAAATGTGCTGATTTTTAAAAAATTGTCAATTTTAAATTATGTGTTGCTGTTTTTTAGAAAGTTAGTTGTATTCATTATTATTACTTGATCTTAAATAAAGTCTAAAATTTTGTTAATGTACAGCTGAGTTGGCTCTTTTCTATTGGTTGTGTGGTCTCAATCGTGCCTTCCTATTGGTTGGATACACTGTTTAAGTGTGTAGTGTGTACGTGTATTGCGTACTCCCTCTTCTTGGTTCCATATGGTGTTTATTTATTTTTTTTTTAAAAAGTTTGAAGCCAGCTGTTATATTCTCAGTATTCTTAGCGAGCAGTTTAAAACTTTTAATTTTAGTTTAATATTATATTTTTAATCAATATTTTTAAATATTAATAATTAATTATTAACTATAAATAATAAATTATATATAGCATTACTTTTATTTTTTTTGGGCGTTTACTTTATTTGGCCAAATTTATTTGTTATAAATGAAGTTGCAGGCCTCAAGGTTTCTACTGACTAATGAGAATGCTTTTAGCTGAAATTCTAGAACCTTCATTACGGTTTTTTTTTGGAATTGCTTTTCTTTATTTTTTAAAATTAATTTTATAAGATATTGTATTTTACATGAATTAATAAAATTAAAAAAAATGAAAATTTTTTTATATAATTTGAAATCATATTTTATAAGATTAAATTTTCAATAAAAATAAAGAATCTATTCATTCTTTATTTCCAATCATTTATTCTTTTTTATGCTATCATTCAAGAAAATTATGTACGTAAAAGTTTTGAACATTAATTTTTAACAATATATAATCAATAATTTATTTTTATTAATTTTAATAAAAAAGTATGTGATTAGTCTTATTTTTCTTATATTAACTATATGTTTGAATACCAAATTATTAGACATGTAGTTTCATTTGCTTTAATTATTAGCAAACAATAAATTATGATCATGATCAAATCAAAGTTTGATATAAAAACGACCAAATAAACACGATCTGAATCTTCATTGGAAAACAGCTTAGAAACCGTTAATATAATACAATGTGCAATTATACGAATATCAATAAAAAATTGCCTTGTCTTAATTCTTAAATCTTAATCTTAGTGCTGGGCTTTGAGGAGTATTATTTTATTATTTATTGAAGAGAAGAAAACTCTAGGAAAGGAGGAAGGGGCAGTTTTGATGTGAGGTTTCCGGAATGTTCTTAATCACGCAAATCCATGGGTGGCCCGCAAAGTCAAAGTTGTAGCACAGTACTCCGGGTTTCATACATCTGGGTAGATTTGAGAAATCAGTAAACTAACACTAAATGCTTGCTCTCATTCTCATTTGCCCTAAAATCAAGAGAAAATCCTAAAACACTCCTGACAATTATTTAAAAGATAATAAAACTTTTAACAAAAAAAATATTTAATTTGATTTTTGAATTTTATTTTTATAGAATTGATTAATTCTTGTACCAAAAAATATGAATGTTATTTTTTTATACAAAAATTAATCAATTTCAAAAAAAATATCAGGAGACAAATTGAATATTTTTTTTTTAGGAATTTCGTTGTCCTTTCGAGATAATTGTTAGAGTCAGATGGATATCCATTCTAAAATCAATTATTTTTATTTATTTGTGCTTTACGAGATCAAATATGAAGGAGACGACTATAATAAATAAACGAATAAATAGAGAGAGAAAACAAGCACTTCCCCATTTTTCACAGATGACATTCCAAACATTTGATTTCAATGCAAACAACACAAATCTAGATGACCCGGTTGTCATTTCTATCCAGCTAGGGAACCTTTTGGTACGCAAAGTATTGCTAGATTTCAGAAGTAGTGCAGACGTTCTATTTTATTCTACATTTCAGAAAATGAAGCTGAGCAATAACATACTCCAGCCATCCTGGAGACTTGGTAGATTCTCAAGTGAATGTGTTCCAGTATTGGGATCAGTGTGGTTTCAGACTAGACTAGGTGAGTATCCCTTGTCTAAAACTTCTGGCGTTCAATATTTGGTTGTCGATTGGTTTAGTCCTTATAATTTAATCCTTGGCCGACCTTTTTTAAATAAGTTTGGTGCTATAGTATCTACAATTCATATATGTATTAAGTTTTCTGTGCAGGAAGACCTTATCGCAACCATTCATAGTGACCACGGTGAAGCTCGTCAATACTACAACATTAGTCTCAAATTTCCAAACCAAGCTATAGGAGCCCAAGTGAATAATGTCCATAATTCTGACGAGCCCCCTACACTCGCAGACCTTGACCCAAGGGTCAAGCTCCTTGAGCGACCAACACCAATGGCGCAACTACAAAAAGAATATTTCAATGATGACTCTAACAAATTTACATATGTACAACTTTGGGCTCGGAAGAAAAAAGTTCAATTCAACAATTCCTACAACAATATGCCGATGATGTGCCAGGGATTGATCCATCGATCATTTCTCACAAGTTGGCACTCAATCCATCTGCCCGACCTATAGCCCAAAAAAAATGAAACATCGGCCTTGAGAAAAAGCAAGCGTCCTTAGAAGAAACCAAAAAGCTCATCAGTGTTGGTTTTATATAGGAAATCAGGTTCACAACATGGCTAGCCAACGTGGTAATCGTAAAAAAACACAACGGTAAATGACACATGTGCGTTGATTTCACCAATCTCAACAAAGCATGCCTAAAAGATGCTTATCCTTTACCATCCATTGATTCTATAGCTGACAATACTTCTGGCTATAAGACATTAAGTTTTATGGACGCATGTTCTGGTTACAATCAGATTTTAATGTATCCTTCTAATCAAAATAAAACTGACTTTATTACTGACTACGATAACTATTGCTATAAGGTTATGCCTTTTGGACTTAAAAACGCAGGAGCAATATATCAGCGCCTTATGAACAAGGTGTTTGTAAATCAAATCGACAGAAATATGGAAGTGTATGTTGACGATATGGTTGCAAAGACAAAGCTCAGCAACAATCATATAGACGACCTTATGGAAATCTTTAATCAAATTAGACGCTACAACATGCGACTCAACCCCGAAAAATGTGCCTTTAGTGTACAAGGAGGCAAGTTTTTAGGGTTCCTGCTTACAAACCAAGGTATAGAAACCAATTCTGAGAAACACCAAGCTGTGCTGGACATGACAAGCTCAAAGACAATTAAGGAAGTCCAACGCTTAATAGGGAGACTTGCTGTCATATCTAGATTTTTACTATGCTTAGCATCTAAATCTTCTTGCTTTTTCCAAACTTTGAAAAAGAAAAACAATTTTACCTGGACTGATGAATATGAAAAAGCTTTTTCAAATCTAAGAAATATACTTTTAAAACCCCAATTTTACAAAAAACTTGTTCAGAGGGAAGAGCTTTATCTTTACTTATCAGTTATTGACTGGGCTGTATGCTCTGTTCTTGTTACAGAAAGAGAAAAAGAGCAGCGATCAATTTATTTCATAAGCAAATCATTACAGAATGCCGAACTTCACTATCCGAAGATAGAGAAGCTAGCTCTTGCTTTGATATTCTCGACTAGACGCCTCCAACCATATTTCCAAAGCCACATTGTAAATGTTAGAACTAACCAACCACTTCGGCAAGTCCTCCATAAACCGAAACTATTTGGCCGACTTATCAAGTGGTCAGTTGAGCTCTCCGAATTCGACATCAAGTACCAAAGCCGATGGCCAATCAAGTCACAATACCTAGCAAATTTTATTGCCGAGTCTACCGTTCCAACTTCGGAAGAACATTCAATGGAATGGACCCTTTATGTGGACGGAGCATCCAATCCCCAAGGTTGTGGCACTGAAGTCTTGCTTGAAGATGGTAACAAACTTGTCCTTGAACATTCTTTACATCTTTCTTTCAAGGCAAGCAACAACCAGACAGAGAACAAGGCTCTAATTTTCGGTCTAACGCTAGCAACTGATCTCCACGTCTTAGAACTCAAGGTATATTGCGACTCTTTGTTAGTCGTACAACAGGTAAATGACCTCTTTCAAGTCAAAGATCCTTTGTTGGCAAAATATTTAACTATTGTCAAATTACTCATTTCAAAATTTACAAAATTTGAAATTCATCACATACCTAGATGTTGAGATAAGAAATTAACTAAATTAATTAGTGATGACAAACATTATTTTTGGTAAAATAAATAATTAGTGTTGATGAATTAATAGTTGTATGTTACTAATTAGTTTTTATATGTTGCAGGCCATACTTCAAATTTAGGCAGCCCAATTGGTACAAAATAAAACATCAAGGCTGGTGGGCTGGTTAAACAAGCAAAGCCCAAAAGAAACAAAGCCAAAATCAAATGAGTTGCCTAATGGATATCTGATCCAAGCCCGAGTTGATTTCAATTCCCTCCAACTTGATCTCACATCACAAGCAATGTTCACCTCTGTATGTGGGTCAGAAACTCAGAAAAGTGAGAAAGAGAGAAAGAGCATCTTCCCTAAGCAAATCACCAAAGAAGCAAGAAAGAGAGAGATTATGCCTGAAAGGCAGATGTCAAATCAGTGAGATCAAACCAAATCAAGCTTAAGAAAAGATTAAAGGTAACCCATTTCCTCTTGCATGCATCAGATCTTCTTCTCTTCTTCCCAACTCTCTGCAAGTCCAAAAATGGCATTCAAGGGAAAGTTACTTTCTGCCCTAATCTGCTGCGTATCTACAGTCACAAGTGATTCTTGGGGACCAAGTAGCTTCTCAATGGTTCAGATTCGGTTGACCATTGGAAAAATTTTATGGTTGCTATATTATGGCTTTCAGTCAAGATAAAGAAGTCAAAAGCAAAGTTTCTACTCTGATGCTTAATGAGAAAAAGTGAACGACTGGGTTGGTGAAGCTCAGTGCTCAAGAAGTTGACCTAGGGTGAGCAACCAAGGAACATGCAAGGAGATAAAAAGAAGCTTTCTGCTCATTCAGAACCAAGGAGAAAAAACCAGAATTGAGAAAGTTGTGTTCTGCAAAGAAGTTCCTCTACTTGGATAATGCTTTCTTTCAAAGAAGCATTCGGCCAATACTAAAGAACTGTATCTGAGGTTTGCAAATCTAGTTTTAAACATAGCAAAGAGGCTGCTGATGAAGTCAATCTCCTTCATGTTTTACATATTGTGATGTACTCTTCTATGTTTATCTTTCTGTAATTTCTTGTGAGAAAAGGCATAAGTGAGAAAGCTCAAGTAAAAGCCATGAGTGGAAAAAGGCTAAGTGATACACTTGAGAAAAAAGTCTAGAGTTATTTCAGATTTTTTTAGGTTGGTTAAGTGTCTTGTATCTTGTACTTGTTAGGTATCCCTTTCTTAGTTGGGTTAGCACTAAGAGTGAAGAGTTAGGTATTAGCATAGCCAATGTCAAGTTAGGTTAGAACTTGAGTGTGAAATTGGTGTATGTAATACTTTTAACTATAGTGGAAATTCCTCCATTGTTGTGGAGGAGGCTGGACGTAAGTTGCATAGCACAAGGCAACCAAACGAGGATATATGCTGGTGTTAGCTTTTCTCTTCTCTGCTGTGTTCTATTTTCTGATATTCATAAGACAAAAATAAACTGTCTTATAAATTTCCGCTGCTGAGTACAAACAGAAGCAGAATTGAAAGTTTGTTTAAAAAGGGTCGTAACAGCAACTTAAAAGGAAGACATAGATTCAACCCCCCTTCTCTAAGCCTACCACAACCTTCACTAGAGAACACAATCACTGAGCTGACATTTTGTCAAAGCTTGCAAGCACACAATCACATACTTCTTCTCTTTATTAATCTACTTTACTTAAACCAAGTATCGATTTAACCGAGGTTTTAAGTGTCATTCAAGAAAAGGATTGGCGGAGGCCTTATATAGAATACCTCGAGACTAGAAACATTCCCCAAAGAATTGATAATGTTCAGAAATTCTGACGACAAGAATATTTCTTCACCATTTTCAATAATCTTCTATATAGACGAGGTTTTTCTCGTCCTCTATTAAAATGTCTCTCTAGGTCCGAAGCTGACCTAGCTATAGCAGAAGCACATAAAGGTATTTGTGGCATTCATGTTGGAGCTCGAAGCTTATCCTCTAAAATAATTTGTGCCGGATTTTTCTGGCCGACCTTGTAGCAAGACTGCTGTGACAAAGTCAAGGCTTGCCCTAATTGCTAAAAGCACTCCCGAATTATACACACTCCGGCCGAGGAATTGCATTATTTTGAAGTAAGTTGGCATTTTAATCAATGGAGACTTGATATACTCGGCCCTTTCCCTTTAACACCAGGACAGGTAAAGTTTCTAATTAAGGATGGAAGGGTTAGGGACCAAAACTAAAGAGTTGAGTTAGTGAAATTATGGAAAATGAATAAGAGTGAGATGAGGTATAATGAGGATTGATATGATGATGGATTATGATGAAAAATGAATGATGATGAATTAACTTGATTACCAAGAAAGGTGAATTGAGATGAGATTGATAATGAGAATCATAATGATTATGAGATTGATATTGAACATGATTCTAATTATGATACACCTACCTGGGTAGATGCAGTTGCATTGATCCACTTTCTCCGGGTTTGGTTTGAATCTCCTGGGGTAAATGCAATGGTTTGCCCCCACTTGTTCCCGGTCGAGAATGATTTGAGATTTGTGAAATTATCTGAGTTTCAGATTTCCTTAGGTAGATGTAGCGGGTCAGCTCCACTTGCTTCAGGTTGAGATCCGAGATTCTGTTGACCCTGCGTCATAAGTGTGGCCAGACAGTTATACCTTTCCGGATGAGCTCTCCCCTATGGATATATATATATATATATATATATATATATATATATATATATATATATATATATATATATATATATATATATTGAATGATTATGATTTTTTGAGCTTGGGGATCTGCGCATGCAGGGACTGTCCAATGGTTAGCTACCGAGATATGTCGGGTTGGCTATATAACCAACATATGATATCATCGGTCATACGGCAGGCATACATCATTTGCATGTATTTGATTTGTTTAGGTTTGCTTATTTGTATTGGTTTGCCTAATTGTATATGCCATACTATGTGACTATGTGCTATTTGCCTTACTTGAATCTACTTGTGTATTACTTGTCTGTATTGCTTGTTTTTGTACAACTGAGAGGTCCCTCATGCTGGTGTTGGTTGACGCTGAGGGCTGTCCTTGTTGAAATGAAATGATGAGTTAATTGATTAACAATGATGAATATTGAATGAGATGATTTGAGCTCCCTGGGTAGATGCATTAAAGTGATTTCACTTGCTCCAGGTGAAGATATGAGTTATTGATATAGAATTACTAAGACAAAATAGCTGGTGTTGGTTCTGTAAAATAGCTGGTGTTGGTTCTGTTTATGGTTCTGGTTATGTTATGTTGGAGAGTTGAAAAGTTGGGAAATATGAGAAATATGAATTAGATTTAGTATTCCCTTATGATAGATGCCTATTTATGGATTAGTGAGGACTTAAGATGAATATTTGATGAAAGGAAGCTTAAGATGCTTAGTGAGTTCCTATTATAGTGCATTGTATTTATTTGGCACTTTTACCGTACGGGAAACCCATGGGTCGAGAGTTCTCATTCCGTATATATCTCTTTGATGTATATTTTAGGAGAGATAGAAAATATTGTTGTCAAACTGATTTCATTCTATACCTTAGCTGGCCTAAACTTTGCAGGTCGCGATTAGTGACAATTACTTATGTTATATACTTATATCCTATCTTTATCTTATTCTCCTTTAATGTGTTATCTTTATATTACTTTTCGGGTGCGCCTCATCTTCTGTCTATCGACACGTGAGTGTTCTATTTCGCAATTTTATTTTACACCTTTTCAGGCATCTCGTTTAATACTTCCTTTCAACTTATATATATGTTTATGTATTATAATCCACCTTGAGAGTCGTACCCACCTTATTATCATTGACTTATGGCTCAAGCATAAGGATTTGAATATTAGGGTGTTACACTGGGCAAACGTAAAAATAGATAAAGGAGATCGAACAAAAAGGATAACATATATACAGATCAGAGTTCTAAAGGATACAAAATATCAAGCTCCATATATATATATATATATATATATATATATATATATATATATATATATATATATATATATATATATAAACAACCCAAAATATAAGACAAAACACTTGTTACTTTAGGACAACCTCTAAAAGGGACAAAATAGAATATATACAGTGGAGAATATATATACATATATACATAGCCTAAGTACAAAACATAACAATCCAAACTAAATCTTTGCTTGCACAGAGGATCTCTAGATGCTCAACGAGGTGCCTCTCGACCTGCATCTAAAAAATAGCAGAATATGTATGAAATGAGAACCGGGGGTTCTCAATATGGTTAAAGTGCCCACATAGATAATATATAAGGTCTCGGAAAAGTCAGAGGAATTCCTAGAACTCCGACGACCTAAATCATACTTAAAGTCCATATTAAACCAGAAATTTTGGTAATCTTTCTAAGAGATTCTAATTCTAATAAAATTCTTCCTATTCACTTTTTGTCTCCTTCAAAACCTCCTAACCACCACATATAGAACAACCCTCATCACACCTCTGCCACATGAGGGATCTCTCATATGCACACACATACAATGCAAACAAGGAAAACACAATTATGGATAGCAAGTACAGCAGATAAGACAGGTAGCAGTTAAGTATAGTTAAATAATTAGGCAATCCAAAACAAAACATGCAAATGCATATGATGCATATTTGTTCTATGGCCGATGATATCATCTGTCGGTTATACAGCCAAATCTGACATGTCCAGTAGCTAACCTTGGATGAAACACCACAACACGGAGCAAGCGGGACTAAACCACAACCCTTGCTACTACCCGCGTAACCCAAAGCAAGTGGAATGAACCACTACCACTGCTACTATCTAGGTGGGTGTTTACAAACTCAACCCATAGTAAGTGGAATAAACCACTACTACTGCTATTGCCCAGGTGTCTCAATCACTGACTCGGAGCAAGTGGGACGAACCATAACCCCTTGCTACTGCCCAGGTATCTCAATTACTAAATTCATTCTCAATATCATTTCAATTCATTCAAAATTCATAATTAAAATCAATCATCAGCATCACCAAAACAATCATATCTCATTCAGCATTTTCAACACTTAATTAGTTAAATTCTTCTCTTTACAAACCTCCTTCCACTTTAATTTAACTTTCTCAATAATTTCACTCTTCTTCCTTAATCTAAAAATGAGCCTTCAGGCTTTAAATAGAAGTTAGCAAGATTTGAAATGCTAGACAAATGGTTTAAAAACTCAAAAATACACTTTTTTGCAAAACAGGTTGTCATGCGTATGCATGCCTTCCGCGTACACATGAATGTAAAAATTACGTAGTGCGTACGCGAGAGTGCTGGGCAGAGCCCAATCCTCGCGTATGCATGGGGTCTTCCATGTACGCATGCATCAACATTTTCTGAAGAAACATCTAAATTGCAGAAATGATTTTTACACACCTAACTTTGAATGCGCATAACTTTTTCGTTAAAATTATTTTTAGCATGTTCTTCGAATATTACAAACTTCACAGACCCAATTTTCATTCAATATGAGTCTTACAAAATTTAGGGGTCCGGAAGCTTAAGTTATGGCTCGTTGAAGTTGGTTAAAAATAAGCTTTCACTAAAAGTTGCTGATGAGCGGATAATTTATACGCTTTTTGGCATTGTTTTTAGATAGTTTTTAGTATAATCTAGCTACTTTTAGGGATGTTTTCATTAGTTTTTATGCTAAATTCATATTTCTGGACTTTACTATGAGTTTGTGTGTTTTTCTGTGATTTTAGATAATTTCTGGCTGAAATTGAGGGACTTGAGCAAAACTCTGATAGGAGGCTGACAAAGGACTACTGATGCTGTTGGAATCTGACCTCCTTGCACTCGAAATGAATTTTCTGGAGCTACAGAACTTCAAATGGCGCGCTCTCAATGGCGTTGGAAAGTAGACATTCAGAGCTTTCCAGAAATATATAATAGTTCATACTTTGTTCGAGATTAGACGATGTAAACTGGCGCTCAACGGCAGTTCCATGCTGCATTCTGGAGTCAAACACCAGAAACACGTCACGAACCAGAGTTGAACGCCCAAAACATGTTACAACTTGGCGTTCAACCCCAAGAGAAGCCTCAGCTCGTGAATAGATTAAGCTCAGCCCAAACATACACCAAGTGGGCCCCGGAATTGGATTTATACATCAATTACTTACTCCTGTAAACCCTAGTAGCTAGTTTAGTATAAATAGAACTTTTTACTAGTGTATTAGCTATCTTTGGACGTTTAGTTCTTAGATCTGGGGGCTGGCCATTCGGCCATGCCTGGACCTTTGACTTATGTATTTTTAACGGTGGAGTTTCTACACACCATAGATTAAAGGTGTGGAGCTCTGCTATACCTTAAGTTTTAATGCAATTACTACTATTTTCTATCCAATTCGATTTATTCCTGTTCTAAGATATTCGTTGCACTTCAACTTGATGAATGTGATGATCCGTGACACTCATCATCATTCTCACCTATGAACGCACGTGACTGACAACCACTTCCGTTCTACCTTAGACCGGACACATATCTCTTGGATTCCTTGATCAGAATCTTCGTGGTATAAGCTAGAATTGATGGCGGCATTCATGGGAATCCGGAAAGTCTAACCTTGTATGTGGTATTCTGAGTAGGATTCCGGGATTGAATGACTGTGACGAGCTTCAAACTCCTGAAGGCTGGGCGTTAGTGACAGACGCAAAAGAATCACTGGATTCTATTCCAACCTGATTGAGAACCGACAGATGATTAGCCGTGCTGTGACAGAGCATTTGGGCCATTTTCACTGAGAGGATGGGATATAGCCATTGACAACGGTGATGCCCTACATACAGCTTGCCATAGAAAGGAGTGATGAAAAACTAGAAGGAAGAAGTAGGAAAGTAGAGATTCAGAAGGAACACAGCACCTCCATACACCTATCTGAAATTCCCACCATTGAATTACATGAGTAACTTTATCTTTATTTTCTGTTTATTTTTATTATCTTTATTTAAACCGAAAATCTCTTAATCCAGTTAAATCCGCCTGACTGGGATTTACAAGATGATCATAGCTTGCTACATACCAACAATCTCTGTGGGATCGACCCTTACTCACGTAAGGTATTACTTGGACGACCCAGTACACTTGCTGGTTAGTTGTGCGGAGTTGTGACAAAGTGTGATTTATGTTTGAGAGCACCAAGTCTTTGGAGCCATTGTTGATGATCACAATTTCGTCCACCAAGTTTTTGGCGTCATTGCCGGGGATTGTTTGAATTACAATTATGTGCAACCACAGCGCCAAGTTTTTCTGATCCGGCAACACCACCAAGTTTTTGGCACCGTTGCTGGGGATTGTTCGAGTATGGACAACTGACGGTTCATCTTGTTGCTCAGATTAGGTAATTTTCTTTTTATTTTCATTTCAAAAAAGTTTTCAAAAATCTTTCAAAAATTTTTTCTTTATTTTTGTTTTTTAAAAATATAATTTTCGAAAAAGAAATTAAAATACAAAAAAAATCATAAAATCATAAAAACCAAAAATATTTTGTGTTTCTTGTTATGTCTTGAGTCAATTTTTAAGTTTGGTGTCAATTGCATGCTTTAAAAATTTTTCTTGCATTTTTTCGAAAATTCATGCATTCATGGTGTTCTTCATGATCTTCAAGTTGTTCTTTGACAAGTCTTCTTGTTTGATCTTGATGTTTTCTTGTTTTGTGTTGTATGTTGTTTTTCATATGCATTTTTGCATTCATAGTATCCATGCATTAAAGAATTCTAAGTTTGGTGTCTTGCATGTTTTCTTTGCATCAAAAATTTTTCAAAAATATGTTCTTGATGTTCATCATGATCTTCAAAGTGTTCTTGGTGTTCATCTTAACATTCATAGTGTTCTTGCATGCATAATTGGTTTTGATCCAAAATTTTCATGTTTTGGGTCATAATTGTGTTTTTCTCTCTCATCATTAAAAATTTAAAAATAAAAAATATCTTTTCCTTATTTCTCTCCAAATTTTTTGAAAATTTGAGTTGACTTGGTCAAAAATTTTTAAAATTAGTTGTTTCTTACAAGTCAAGTCAAATTTTCAATTTTAAAAAAATCTTAACTTGTTAAAATTTTTTCAAAAATTAAATCTTTTTCATTTTTCTTATTAATTTTTGAAAATTCTTTAAAATGTTTTTCAAAAAAATCTTTTTCTTAATTTTATCTTAATTTTCAAAATTATGCTAACAATTAATATGATTGATTCAAAAATTTGAAGTTTGTTACTTTCTTGTTAAGAAAGGTTCAATCTTCAAATTCTAGAACCATATCTTTTAGTTTCTTGTTAGTTAAGTAATTAATTTTAATTTTAAAAATTAAATCTTTTTCAATCCTATCTTTTTATCATATCTTCTTATCTTATCTTTTTATCATATCTTTTCAAAATTTTATCTTTTTCAAAAATTTGATTTCAAAATATCTTATCTAACTTCTTATCTTCTTATCTTTTCAAATTTGATTTTAATATCTTTTTCAACTAACTATTTGACTTTTTGTTTGTTTCTTATCTTTTTCAAAACCACCTAACTACTTTTCCCTCTTTAATTTTCGAAAATATCTCATCTCTTTTTCAAAAATTCTTTTTAATTGTTTTAAATTTTAATTTTAATTATATCTTATCTTTAATTTTTGAAAATCATTAACTACTTTTTCAAAATTATTTTCGAATTCTCCTTCTCTTCTCTTCTTCTATTTAATTATTTATTTACTAACACTTCTCTTCACCTCTCTTTATCTCCAATCACTGCCTCTATCCTCACCCTTGTGATTGGATTCTCCACTCTTATTCCTTTCTTCTTCTACTAATAATAAAGATCCTTTTTGTCCAGATATAGAGGATTCCTCTTCCTTTTTCTTTTTCTCTTCTCTTTCATATGAGCAGGAATAAGGAAAAAGGCATCTTTGTTGAAGCTGATCCAGAACCTGAAAGGACTCTGAAAAGGAAACTAAGAGAAGCTAAATTACAACAATCCAGAGGCAACCTTTCTGAAATTTTCGAACAAGAGAAGGAGATGGCAGCCGAACCCAACAACAATAATGCAAGGAGGATACTTGGTGATTTCACTAAACCAACGTCCAAGTTTGATGGAAGAAACATCTCAATTCCTGCCATTGGAGCAAATAATTTTGAGCTGAAACCTCAATTAGTTGCTTTGATGCAACAGAACTGCAAGTTTCATGGACTTCCATCTGAAGATCCTTATCAATTTTTAACCGAGTTCTTGCAGATTTGTGAGACTGTTAAGACAAATGGAGTAGATCCTGAAGTCAACAGGCTCATGCTTTTCCCTTTTGCTGTAAGAGACAGAGCTAGAACATGGTTGGACTCACAACCTAAAGATAGCCTGGACTCCTGGGATAAGCTGGTCACGGCCTTCTTGGATAAATTCTTTCCTCCTCAAAAGTTGAGCAAGCTTAGAGTGGATGTTCAGACCTTCAAGCAAAAAGATGGTGAATCCCTCTATGAAGCTTGGGAAAGATACAAGCAGATGACAAAAAAGTGTCCTTCTGACATGTTTTCAGAATGGACCATATTAGATATATTCTATTATGGTCTATTTGAGTTTTCCAAAATGTCATTGGACCATTCTGCAGGTGGATCCATTCACTTAAAGAAAACACCTGCAGAAGCTCAAGAACTTATTGACATGGTTGTAAATAACCAATTCATGTACACTTCTGAGAGGAATTTCGTGAATAATGGGACGCCTCAGTGGAAGAAAATTCTTGAAATTGATGCTCTGAATGCCATATTAGCTCAGAACAAAGTGTTGACTCAGCAAGTCAACATAATTTCTCAAAGTCTGAATGGATGGCAAAATGCATCCAACAGTACTAAAGAGGCAGCTTCTGAAGAAGCTTATGATCCTGAGAACCCTACAATAGCATAGGTAAATTACATGGGTGAACCTTATGGAAACACCTATAATTCATCATGGAGAAATTATCCAAATTTCTCATGGAAGGATCAACAAAAGCCTCAACAAGGCTTTAATAATGGTGGAAGAAACAAGCTAAGCAATAACAAGCCTTTTCCATCATCTTCTCAGCAACAGACAGAGAATTCTGAGCAGAGCCCCTCTAATTTAGCAAATTTAGTCTCTGATCTGTCTAAGACCACTTTAAGTTTCATGAGTGAAACAAGGTCCTCCATCAGAAATTTGGAGGCACAAGTGGGCCAGCTGAGTAAGAAAGTCACTGAAACTCCTCCCAGTATTCTCCCAAACAATACAAAAGAAAATCCAAAAGGAGAGTGCAAGGCCATTGATGTAATCAATATGGCCGAATGCACAAGGGAGGAGAAGGACGAAAATCCTAGTGAGGAAGACCTCCTGGGACGTCTCTCAAACAAGAAGGAGTTCCCGAGGACCTAAAGGAATCTGAGGCTCATATAGAGACCATAGAGATTCCACTAAATCTCCTTCTGCCATTCATGAGCTCTGAAGACTATTCTTCCTCAGAAGAGGATGAAGATGTGACTGGAGAGCAAGTTGCTTAATATCTAGGAGCCATCATGAAGCTGAATGCCAAGTTGTTTGGTAATGAGACTTGGGAAGGTGAACCTCCCTTGCTCATTAGTGAACTAGATACATGGGTTCAGAAAACTTTACCTCAAAAGAGACAAGATCCTGGTAAATTCTTAATACCATGTACCATAGACACCATGACCTTTAACAAGGCTCTGTGTGACCTAGGGTCAGGCATAAATCTTATGCCACTCTCTGTAATGGAGAAACTGGGGATCATTGAGGTAAAACCTGCCTTATTCTCATTACAATTGGCAGACAAGCCAGTAAGACAAGCTTATGGATTAGTAGAGGACGTGTTGGTAAAGGTTAAAGGCCTTTACATTCCTGCTGATTTCATAATCTTAGACACTAGGAAGGAGGAGGATGAATGCATCATCCTTGGAAGACCTTTTCTAGCCACAGCAGAAGCTGTGATAGATGTTAACAGAGGAGAATTAGTCATTCAATTGAATGGGGACAACCTTGTGTTTAAGGAACACGGCTATCCTTTTGTAACAAGGGAGAGTAAGCATGCAGAGCTTCTCTCAGTACATAGTCAAACAGAGCCCCCACAGTCAAACTCTAAGTTTGGTGTTGGGAGGCCACAACCAAACTCTAAATTTGGTGTTGAATCCCCACAACTAAACTCTAAGTTTGGTGTTGGGACTATACAACATTGACCTGATCACCTGTGTGGCTCCATGAGAGCCCACTGTCAAGCTATTGACATTAAAGAAGCGCTTGTTGGGAGGCAATCCAATTTTTATTTATCTAATTTTATTTTTATTTAATTGTTATTTTGTGTTTTAGTAGGTTCATGATCATGTGGAGTCACGAAAAAATATTAAAATTAAAAATAGAATCAAAAACAGCAGAAGAAAAATCACACCCTGGAAGAAGGACTTACTGGCGTTTAAACGCCAGTAAGGAGCATCTGGCTGGCGTTCAACGCCAGAACAGAGCATGGATCTGGCGCTGAACGCCAGAAACAAGCAACATCCTAGCGTTTGAATGCCAGGAATATGCCCTGAGGAAAGCTGGCGCTGAACGCCAGTAACAAGCATGGAACTGGCGTTCAACGCCAGAAACATGCTACACATGGGCGTTGAACGCCCAGAACATGCATCACTTCGGCGTTTAAACGCCAGAATTGCATGCAAAGGCATTTACATGCCTAATTGGTGCAGGGATGTAAATCCTTGACACCTCAGGATCTGTGGACCCCATAAAATCATCTCAGGATCTGTGGACCCCACATGATCCCCACCTAACATATTCCCACCTTACCTCCTAATAATCCTACAACACACTTTCCCAAAAACCCTTCACCAATCACCTCAATCTCTCTTCCCAATTACCCCATTCACCACTCACATCCATCCACTCTTCCCCATAAATCCCACCTACCTTCAAAATTCAAATTTCTTTCCCACCCAAACCCACCCTAAATGGCCGAACCTACCCCCTCTCCTCTCCCTTTATAAACCCCTCCATTCTCCTTAATTTTCACACAACACAAACCTCTCTTCTCCTTCTTGGCCAAATACACCTCTCACTCACTCTCCTCCATTTTTCTCTTCTACTTCTTTTCTTTCTTCTCTTGCTCGAGGGCGAGCAATATTTTAAGTTTGGTGTGGTAAAAGCATATGATTTTTGTTTTTCCATTACCATTAATGGCACCTAAGGCCGGAGAAACCTCTAGAAAAGGAAAAGGGAAGACAAAAGCTTCTACTTCCGAGTCATGGGAGATGGAAAGATTCATTTCCAAAGCCCATCAAGACCACTTGAGACTGAGTGGTTAAAGTCATGATCCAAAGCAAAAAGAGTATGCTTAAGAGCTCTGGACACCTCTAACTGGGGACTCTAGAAAAGCTGAGTAACAATCTGAAAAGGTTCACCCAGTCATGTGTCTGTGGCAATTATGTATCCGGTGGTAATACTGGAAAACAAAGTGCTTAGGGCCACGGCCAAGACTCATAAAAGTAGCTGTGTTCAAGAATCAACATACTTAACTAGGAGAATCAATAACACTATCTGAAATTCTAAAGTTCCTATAGAAGCCAATCATTCTAAACTTCAAAGGACAAAGTGAGATGCCAAAACTGTTCAGAAGCAAAAAGCTACAAGTCCCGCTCATCTAATTAGAATTAATATTCATTGATATTTTGGAATTTATAGTATATTTTCTTCTTTTTATCCTAATTGATTTTCAGTTGCTTGGGGACAAGCAACAATTTAAGTTTGGTGTTGTGATGAGCGGATAATTTATACGCTTTTTGGCATTGTTTTTAGATAGTTTTTAGTATAATCTAGCTACTTTTAGGGATGTTTTCATTAGTTTTTATGCTAAATTCACATTTCTGGACTTTACTATGAGTTTTTGTGTTTTTCTGTGATTTCAGGTAATTTCTGGCTGAAATTGAGGGACCTGAGCAAAACTCTAATAGAAGGCTGACAAAGGACTGCTGATGCTGTTGGAATCTGACCTCTCTGCACTCGAAATGGATTTTCTGGAGCTACAGAACTCCAAATGGCATGCTTTTAACGGCGTTGGAAAGTAGACATCCATAGCTTTCCAGAAATATATAATAGTCCATACTTTCTTCGAGATTAGACGACGTAAACTGGCGCTCAACGCCAGTTCCATGCTGCATTCTGGAGTCAAACGCCAGAAACACGTCACGAACCAGAGTTGAACGCCCAAAACACGTTACAACTTGGCGTTCAACCCCAAGAGAAGCCTCAGCTCGTGAATAGATCAAGCTCAGCCCAAACATACACCAAGTGGGCCCCGGAAGTGGATTTATACATCAATTACTTACTCTTGTAAACCCTAGTAGCTAGTTTAGTATAAATAGAACTTTTTACTAGTGTATTAGCTATCTTTGGATGTTTAGTTCTTAGATCTGGGGGCTGGCCATTCGGCCATGCCTGGACCTTTCACTTATGTATTTTCAACGGTGGAGTTTCTACACACCATAGATTAAAGGTGTGGGGCTCTGCTGTACCTCAAGTTTTAATGCAATTACTACTATTTTCTATCCAATTCAATTTATTCCTTTTCTAAGATATTCGTTGCACTTCAACTTGATGAATGTGATGATCTGTGACACTCATCATCATTCTCACCTATGAACATGCGTGACTGACAACCACTTCCGTTCTATCTTAGACCGGGCACATATCTCTTGGATTCCTTTATCCGAATCTTCGTGGTATAAGCTAGAATTGATGGCGGCATTCATGGGAATCCGGAAAGTCTAACCTTGTCTGTGGTATTCCGAGTAGGATTCCGAGATTGAATGACTGTGACGAGCTTCAAACTCCTGAAGGCTGGGCGTTAGTGACAGACGCAAAAGAATCACTGGATTCTATTCCAACTTGATTGAGAACCGACAGATGATTAGCCGTGCTGTGACAGAGCATTTGGACCATTTTCACTGAGAGGATGGGATGTAGCCATTGACAACGGTGATGCCCTACATACAGCTTGCCATAGAAAGGAGTGATGAAAAACTAGAAGGAAGAAGTAAGAAAGCTGAGATTCAGAAGGAACACAGCACCTCCATACACCTATCTGAAATTCCCACCATTGAATTACATGAGTAACTTTATCTTTATTTTCTGTTTATTTTATTATCTTTATTTAAACTAATAATCTCTTAATCCAGTTAAATCCGCCTGACTGGGATTTACAAGATGATCATAGCTTGCTACATACCAACAATCTCTGTGGGATCGACCCTTACTCACGTAAGGTATTACTTGGACGACCCAGTACACTTGCTGGTTAGTTGTGCGGAGTTGTGACAAAGTGTGATTTATGTTTGAGAGCACCAAATCTTTGGAGCCATTGTAAATGATCACAATTTCGTCCACCAGTTGCTAAAAAGCCTCTAGCTTCAAAACACTCAAACCAAACCAAATCAATCATACCAAATTTCAATATTTATACACTCCTATACATTTTCTATTATTCCTCACTTACTTCTCAATTATTCCAATACTCAAGCAATTGGATCTCAAATTTACCAACTGACTCTAACAATTCTCAATTCTCAAAAACCAATACATTTCAAACATCATTCAGTATCAACATTCAACAATTTTAATCAACCATTCATCACAACTCAATAATCACCAATCCAAACACAACCACACATATCCCAAATTACCATACTTACCCGGATACGGCCTCTGGCCCAACTTTACCATAATTTATTATCTCAATCACAATCAATAATTACATATCAATGTCATTCAACATAAAATTTTAATTCACAACAATAATCCACAAGTCCACACAATTCAACCTATCTTACGGACAATTAGCCTAAGTTTTCACATGACATTATACATTAAATATGAGAAACCAAAATCATACCTTGACCGATTTCATCCCTAAGCCCAGAATACCTCAAAATCCTCTCCTCCACAAGCTCCAAGTCTTCGAATGTCAATTCAACAAGCTCAATCACCAGATTTCATTCCAAACCACCAATTAGACTCCAATTTAATGAACTCAATTTAATTTCATACAATTCATTGAAAGTCACTACTAGGGCTTACTAATGTCAACAATTCACAAGGGCTAGAATTTTCTTACCTCACCCACCGATGATTAGGATAAAACATAGTAATTATCCAATGTTAGATTGCATCTAAACCACTAAAATCATCAAAATCCCTCAATACCTAAACCAAAAATGTGAAAAAGAGAGGAACAGAGATATGGGCACAAAAATTAAAGATCCTTACCACTTTGTTGGGTTAGAATTAAAGAGCTCGACAAGACGAATGCATGACCACAAATGGTGCGGCGATTGGAGCTCCGGATTTAGAGTTATGGTCGATAGAAGATTGAAGTGGAAATGGGTTTAGGGTTCAAATCTCTCATTCTTTTCACTCAGCATGAAATATAAAATGAAGGGGATAGAGTGGCCGATCCTTTGTTTTATATGGTGGGTCTTGGGTCTAAATGTGATCCGGTTTAATCAGTTCGACCCATTGGTCTAATTTTAAACCAAAATCTTTAAAATTAATATTTGAATTCTTATTCTAAATATTTTTACTTCTTTAAATGATAAAATTTAATTTTCTAATCTTCTTAACTTATAATTAATTTATGGAGTTTTACAGAAAAATAAATAATAACTGTGTTAATAAAACACTAACACTAGATAAAACTTGTTGATCCACTAGAAAAAAAATAATAGTTAAAAATTAAAAGAAGCTTACCAGATTTTTTTGATGCCACTCTCATGAAGCATTCTATATAAAATTTTTAATATTTTTAATTACTAAAACTTTGAATTCTTAATATAAAAATATTCAATTATTTAAAAAATTTTATAAATCTTATTGGAGTTTAAATTTAAAATATCATAAAATTTAATTTAATTATTTTAAAAAAATAATTTTTTAAATAAAATTATTAATAATTATAATAAATCATAAATAACTCGTTAGTTAATTTTTCAAAAATTCGGGTGGTTATATGATTTCTCTAGAACTGGAGGGATTAAGAGTGTCACAAACTACGCCCTGGTAACCACCATATTATTAGCAACTACTTATTAATCACCATTTTCTCCAACTTGGATATATGTCTATTTTCTTTGGTATAGTTTTGACTTTTGAGATCACTGAAATTTTAAGGAATTTAGTGAAGCCACAAATTTTGTGTTCCATAACTGTGATCCGGGATTTCATTATTCCATCGAAAATTTCATTAGTGTTTAAAATAATAACAAAATAATTGATCTTATCCAATTTAAGTATTTAACTTATTAGATTATGTAGCATACTACAAAGGAGAATGACAGCTAAATTAAAATGCACTTTATTGACTAAACCATACTACTAATTAAGCTAAACAACCTGCCCTCAAATCATTTTCAACACTGGATGGTACATCATATGCCTTTTGATTGGTTTCACAAAAATTGCATTAATGATATTGTAAGAGAAACATTTCTTTAAAGCTGAGCAAATGGCATAAGAAATATCTGGGGTCTTATTATTAAGGAATTTGACTCATTTTTAGTATATAGTAATTATTTTTTTATTCAGTGGATATTTTACTACTATTATTATAAATATAAACACAAAAATAGTTCATTGATCTTTTTAGTATTACTAATTCAACATTTATGCAGATGCAATCGCGACCAAATTCTGCAGTACTACTGTATTCTACTTGTGCTTTTGTTCTTTAAATTTCAAATTTAAATATCATTGCTTTATAAAGTTATCACACTAAGAAATTAACATCTATATTAGTTCTTTCATTACCTGCCATCATCTATAAATTAAGGAAAAATCAAAAGAAAACAAAATAAAAAAGAAAAATAAAATACCAGACAAATGGAGATTACGATTCTCTCTTGTGAGCTTCTTTTATTGTCTCCTATGAAATATTAGAATCCCACAAAATAGATTCAAGGCACAATAAAATTTTGGCTATTTATAATAAGGTCAAATAACTATACTTTTGAAACAAATAAAGTTTGGAATGAAATCAGCATTTAATGATAACGTAAAATTAAATTGAAAAGTAGTAATTCTAGGAATTTTTTTGTGGCTTGAACTTTGGATTAATGTTTCTTTCTGCGATTGATTTTGATTGACATCTGATGAGAACATATAGGCTTAACAACCATGAGCAGTTTTTCATATGTATGAAACCTATGAACAAATGTGCAAGTCAAATAAAGAGCTGAAATCACAAGACATAGACAAATCATCCTTAGGACATTCCAAATGCATTTTGCAGTCGGGTAAGATTTCATTGACCAAGCAGCCACGAAGCAAATTCATGAGATATGCAGTTTCTGATATGCAACCTAAACATCAATACAACATTGTTCCTATGACCTCCTACAGTGACTTCATTGCTCCACATATGGGTGGAGAGAATGACCCCGTTACAGATGATGAACATGTAGTCTTTCTGTTCTATTGGTTAAACGCAATTATCTTCTGCTCTCGAAGTGTTCAAACGCAGAAGTTTTTCCTTTCTCTTACTGCCCTACTTCATGAAAGAAACAACCTCAACTTGGCCAAGCTACTTCTAGGATATATTTTCAAAAAACTTGGCCAGTTCGTTAATTATTTTCGAAACAATTACTTGATAAGTACGGGAGGCCCTCTCTAACTTCTCCAACTCTGGCTTAATACCATTTTTAAAAAATATATGACAAAATCTGGAGGTGGTGCTTCAGACAAACAACACATCGAAGGCTTTCGTTTGGCTAATTTCAAACCAAATTTTTCAGAAGCTCAATCGGATGAAGATCGATTTTGGGTTATTTTTTTCCCTTTTCCACTCCTGTAAAGATTTTCATAATGAGAACCTCAATTTCACCCCTTTTTTGTGTCGAAATTGTGGTCCTGCCTGGCTCGAACGTCTCCTCTTCCCCAATGACACTGAAGAGAACGAGCTTGCTAACAGGAGTTGGGCAAATCTACTAGCTGTGCAAGTAATTCCAACAGGACTGCCTCAACACAAAAAGGAACATTTCAAAGCCACTCTGTATGCTCCTCATACAGCCAGGCAACTAGGCTTCTCCCAAGCTATCCCAACTCCACTTCCAAGGAACAACAAACCTTTTTGCCATATTGCTTTGGCTTGGAAAAAAGAGCTTGACATTTGCCTCTCGAAGAATCAACTACAAAGAGAGGGTTATAATCATCTTGTTTACGATCGAAACTCATTCATTACAAAATCTTGCTTCGATTGGTGGACCACCTACAATTCTAAGTACAATCGTACTTTAGAAGAAATCAAGTGTTCTATTATCCGAGTGATCCCTGCTGCTGAAGGCTCTCCTAAGAGGCCTCTGAAAAGGAAAGTCGAAGCTACAGCTTCTTCATGACAATCGCCAAAGAAGAGTCGACGAACTCCTTCAAGGACTTCTAGAAGGGTAATTACTCTTTACTTATACATATATATTTAAATCGAAATTCTTCGAAAACCACATCCGCTTGCAATCCTCTTGATTTTGATCTTTCATCAGTTACAGTTGCAACCATCGAGTGAAAGCTCTTCTGATGATAGCGAGCTATCCATCCAAAATCTCTTTGCTGCATCCTTTAAATCAGATGATACAATTGATTCGGATTCAGACTCTCATTTGATTCGAAGAAAAATACCCGTTCTGGTAATATTATATTGTTTTCAAATATATTGATTCAATTAGAATACTTCGACTGATGTATGTTATATTTTATCCTATTACTACTGCTCAATCAATCACCTCATCTCTTACACCTGACTAACCACAACAAAAACATCAACAAGATTTAGTGCAGCAAGCATCTCATTCATCAATTCAAACTATTGAATCTGCTAAACCCCTTCAGGTAGCTCTTCCAACTTCCATCGAGACCCAAGTAGTTGATTTAACAGAGGAACATGCTCATCATTCTTCAACACAAGTTTTAAATGTTGAACACTCTTCTCCATTAAACCGAATTGAAGCCTCGACTGGATTCTAGGTGGCTCCTGATTCTGACTCTCCTTCTCGAGTCCCTGAAACTATTGTTCCTGATTTAGATTCTCCATCCTGAGTGCTGGAAACCATCCCTTCACCACAAAGAACTTCAAGTCCACTCAACGATGCTGAACTTTTGATTCCTGGTGTACAAAATCATAATCCCAATATCAAAATCAAGATTTCTTATGATTTCGTACCACTAACCAGCAAGTGCACTGGGTCGTCCAAGTAATACCTTACGTGAGTAAGGGTCGATCCCACGGAGATTATTGCTTTGAAGCAAGCTATGTTTATTTTATTATTCTTAGTCAGGATATCAATTATAATTATTAGTTTAAATTATTAGAAAAATAAAAGAGCGTGAAATAATTACTTGTTATGCAATAATGGAGAATATGTTGGAGTTTTGGAGATGCTTTGTCCTTCTCATTTAAGCTTTCCTTTTGTATTCCTCTTCCCACACGCAAGGCTCCTTTCATGACAAGCTATATGTAGGGTGTCACCGTTGTCAATGGCTACTTCCCATCCTCTCAGTGAAAATGGTCCAAATGCTCTGTCACAGCACGGCTAATCAGCTGTTGCTTTTCGAACATGTCGGAATAGAATCCATTGATTCTTTTGCGTTTGTCATCACGCCCAACACTCGCGAGTTTGAAGCTCGTCACAGTCATCCAATCCCAGAATCCTACTTGGAATACCACAGACAAGGTTTAGACTTTCCGAATTCTCATGAATGCCGCCATCAATTCCAGCTTATACCACGAAGATTCTGATTAAGGAATCTAAGAGATACTCATTCAATCTGATGTAGAATGGAGGTGGTTGTCAGGCACACGTTCATGGATTGAGGAAGGTGATGAGTGTCACGGATCATCACCTTCTTCATAGTTAAGCGCGAATGAACATCTTAGATAAGAACAAGCGTGTTTGAATGGAAAACAGAAGTAATTGCATTAATTCATCGAGACGCTGCAGAGCTCCTCACCCCCAACAATGGAGTTTAGAGACTCATGCCGTCAAAGAGTATAAAATTCAGATCTAAAAATGTCATGAGATACAAAATAAGTCTCTAAAAGTTGTTTAAATACTAAACTAGTAACCTACGTTTACAGAATATGACTAAACTAAGATAATTGGTGCAGAAATCCACTTCTGGGGCCCACTTGGTGTGTGCTGGGGCTGAGACTTAAGCTTCTCACGTTCCTGGGCTGTTTCTGGAGTTAAACTCCAGGTTGTAACGTGTTTTTGGCATTGAACTCTAACTTGTAACATGTTTCTGGCGCTGGACGCCAGACTGCAACATGGAACTGGCGTTGAATGCCAGTTTATGTCATCTATATTCGCGCAAAGTATGGACTATTATATATTGTTGGAAAGACCTGGATGTCTACTTTCCAACCCAATTGAGAGCACGCCAATTGGACTCCTATAGCTCCAAAAAATATATTCCGAGTGCAGGGAGGTCAGAATCCAACAGCATCAGCAGTCCTTTTTCAGCCTAAATTAGATTTTTGCTCAACTCCCTCAATTTCAGCCAGAAAATACCTGAAATCACAGAAAAACACACAAACTCATAGTAAAGTCCAGAAATAAGATTTTTGCTTAAAAACTAATAAAATTATATTAAAAACTAATTAAAACATGCTAAAATCTACATGAAAATACCCCAAAAAGCGTATAAAATATCTGCTCATCACAACACCAAACTTAAACTGTTGCTTGTCCTCAAGCAACTAGATAAATAAAACAGGATGAAAATAAATTAAGAAGCAATAATATCTCAGAGTTTCAAGTGAAGCTCAGATTTTAGTTAGATGAGCGGGGCTGGTAGCTTTTTGCTTCTGAACAGTTTTGGCATCTCACTTTATCCTCTGAAATTCAGAATGATTGGCATCTATAGGAACTCAGAATTCAGATAGTATTATTGATTCTCCTAGTGTAGTATGTTGATTCTTGAACACAGTTACTTTATGAGTCTTGGCCGTGGCCCTAAGCACTTTGTTTTCCAGTATTACCACCGGATACATAAATGCCACAGACACATAACTGGGTGAACCTTTTCAGATTGTGACTTAGCTTTGCTAAAGTCCCCAATTAGAGGTGTCCAGAGTTTTTAAGCACACTCTTTTTGCTTTGGATCACGACTTTAACCACTCAGTCTCAAGCTTTTCACTTGGACCTGCATGCCACAAGCATATGGTTAGGGACAGCTTGGTTTAGCCGCTTAGGCCTGGATTTACTTCCTTGGGTCCTCCTATCCACTGATGCTCAAAGCCTTGGATCCTTTTTACCCTTGCCTTTTGGTTTTAAGGGCTATTGGCTTTTTTCTTTTTCTTGATCCAATGAAATATTGTAAATTTTTTTTTCACTGCTTTTTCTTGCTTCAAGGATCAAATTCATGATTTTTCAGATTAGCAATAATATTTTTCGTGTTCCTCATTTTTTCAAGAGCCAATATTCATAAAATTCAAGATAAAAAATATGCACTGTTCAAGCATTCATTCAGAGAACAAAAAGTATTGCCACCACATATAATTAATTATAATTTTTCTTATTAAGAACTTGAAAAATATAAATTACTTCTTTATTCTAAAAATCTACTATTTTATTCATGTTTGATGATGATGAGAAAAATAAATTATAACTTAATTGGAAATAAAACCAAAATAGATATGCTAATTACTACTACTCCTATATAACTTCTAAGGTAAATTTCTATAATAACACTATCACAGAGTTAAAGATAAAATTAGAACTCAACAACCTGTATTTTGGGAAGTGGATGTTCCTCTAGTCTGTGGGGTGCTTGGTCCTTCAAGAATTAATTTCTGACGCTTCAGCTCCCTCAAGTCACGCCCTTGCTCCTCTTGTTCCCTAAGCAATTTGCAAAGCATGCTACTTTGATTATTCTTTTCTTCCTTTATTTGGTTCATAGCTTCTTGCAATTTGGAAACAGATGCCTCAAGATGCTCCCAATATTCGAATTGAGGGAGTTCTGGGAGGAATTCTTGTGCTCTCCTCTTGATTGGGTCATCCTGCAACTGTTGTCTTTCCATTGATATTTTAATGATTGGCCACTCAACTGAGATATACTCAGTTATTCCCATCCTCACTCCAACATCTTTGCAGAGCATAGAAATTAAGCTTGGATAGGCCAATTTGGCATCTTTGGAGTTCTTGTTTGCTATTTTGTAAAGTTCACACGAGATTAGTTGATGAACTTCTACTTCTCTTCCCAACATGATGCAGTGAATCATCACTGCTCTTTTAACAGTGACTTCAGAATGGTTACTGGTGGGTAATATAGAACGCCCAATAAAGTCCAGCCAGCCTCTGGCAACTGGTTTGAGATCTTCTCTCTTGAATTGATTTGGGATGCCAATGGTGCTGGTGGTCCACCTGGCTCCAGGGATGCATATATCCTCTAAAATCTTGTCCAGGCCTTTGTTTACCCTCATCATTCTCCTATTAAAGGAGTCTGGGTCATTTTTCAGTTGAGGAAGCTTAAAGATCTCCCTGATTTTGTCAGGGTGGATGTGAACAATCTTTCCTCTGACTAAGGTTCGATAGTCATAGAGGGCAATTCTAGTTATTCTTTGCCTGTCTGTCTGCCACAGATTAGCATAGAACTCCTGAACTATATTCCTTCCCACTTTTGTTTCAGGATTAGCTAGGATTTCCCAGTTCCTGTTTCGAATTTGCTCTTGGATCTCCGGATATTCATCTTCTTTCAGATCGAACTTGACTTTCGGGATCACTGATCTTAGACTCATTATTTTGTAGTAATGGTCTGAATGTTCTTTGGTTAAAAACTTCCCTTGATTCCAAAGTGGTTTTAGAATACTCTCTTTCTTGCCTCTTGGAGTGGGTTGTTTTCCTTTAGGAGCCATGATCTTAGTGAGTATGTTTTTGTGATCACGGATAAACACACCAAACTTAGAGGTTTGCTTGTTCTCAAGCAAAAGAAAAGAAAGGAGAGGGATAGGAGGAGAGCAAGTGGTGAATGGTGGATGATGGGAGGGGCGCCGAATATGGATATAAAAAGGAGGGAGGGTGGGTTTCGAAAATAGAAAGATAAGATAGAAGATATGATTTATAAAAGATAAATATGATAATAAAAAGATATAATTTAAAAATAAAAATATGTTAATTATATTTGGAAAAGATAAATTTGAATTTTTATTTTGAAAGAAGATTTTAAAAGATAATTGAGTTTTGAAAAACTTAAAAAAAAGAGTTGGATTGGATTGGAAAAAGATTTGTCTTTATGGATTAAGATACATTTGATACTTTTGAAAAAGGGATTTTAGAAATTAGGGTCTTTAGAAATTAGGATTAAAATTTTTGGAATTGAAGGATGATATTTTGAAACATGTTTATGCAAGAAATCATGAATTGAAACATAAAAATTAGAAAAATTGTGAAGAAAAACGAAATTTACCTCCTCCCCACCATTCTGGTGTTAAACGCCCAAACGCTGCATGTTTTGGGCGTTTAACGCCCAATTGCTGCTTCTCCTGGGCGTTCAACGCCCAGCTGTTGCTTCTTTCTGGCGTTGAACGCCAGGAAGTCCTTTGTCACTAGGCATTTTTCTGAACGCCCAGGATGCTGTAATTCTCGCGTTAAACGCCCAGAAGGAGCTTCTTTCTGGCGTTCAACGCCCAGAAGATGCTTCTTTTTGGTGTTTAACGCCTAGATGGCTATCCTTACTGGCGTTGAATGCCCAGTGGATGCTTCTTTTGGGCGTTCAACGCCCAAAATATTCTTAATAGCTTTTTCATGCCAGTGAGCTTCCAAATTCCCTTATAACTCTGTGAATTCAAACAATTGCTATTTTACCTTGAAGATACTTGACATATACCTGTAAAAATCAATTAATTAACAAATAAACTTTGTAAATGGTTGGGTTGCCTCCCAGCAAGCGATTCTTTATTGTCTTTAGCTGGACTATTACTGAGCTTTAATCAAGTCTCAGTTTTGAGCATTCTTGCTCAAAATTGCTTTCAAGATAATGTTTAACTCTTTGTCCATTAACAATGAACTTTTTGTTAGAATCATTATCCTGAAGCTCTACGTATCCATATGGTGACACACTTGTAATCACATATGGACCTCTCTACCGGGATTTCAATTTTTCGGGGAATAATCTGAGCTTAGAATTAAATAGCAGAAATTCCTGCCCTGCCTCAAAGACTCTGGACGACAGTTTCTTATCATGCCATCTTTTTGCTTTTTCTTTGTAAATTTTTGCATTCTCAAAAGTATTGAGTCTAAATTCCTCTAGCTCATTTAACTGGAGCAATCGTTTTTCTCCAGCTAACTTGGCATCAAGGTTTAGGAATCTGGTTGCCCAGTAGGCCTTATGTTCCAGTTCCACTGGCAAGTGACATGCCTTTCCATACACGAGCTGGTATGGAGAGGTCCCTATAGGGGTCTTGAATGCTGTTCTGTATGCCCACAGAGCATCATCCAAGCTTCTTGCCCAATCCCTTCTTCAGTTAATCACAGTCTGTTCCAGGATTCTTTTAAGTTCTCTATTAGAGACTTCAGCTTGCCCATTTGTCTGTGGATGATATGGAGTGGCCACCCTATGGCTAACTCCGTATCGAACCAAAGCAGAGTAAAGCTGTTTATTGCAGAAATGAGTGCCCCCATCACTGATTAATAATCTAGGGGTACCAAATCTGCTGAAGATGTGTTTCTGGAGGAATTTCAGCACTGTCTTAGTATTATTAGTGGGTGTTGCTATAGCTTCTACCCATTTGGATACATAATCCACTGCCACCAGAATATAAGTGTTTGAGTATGATGGTGGGAATGGCCCCATGAAGTCAATACCCCATACATCAAACAACTCGATCTCCAAGATCCCTTGTTGAGGCATGGCGTAACTGTGAGGCAGATTGCCAGATCTTTGGCAACTGTCACAATTGAGTACAAACACTCGGGAGTCTTTATAGAGAGTAGGCCAGTAGAAGCCACATTAGAGGACTCTTGTGGCTGTTCGCTCACTTCCAAAATGTCCTCCATACTGTGATCCATGGCAGTGCCAGAGGATCTTCTGTGCTTCTTCTTTAGGCACACATCTACGGATTACTCCGTCTGCACATCTCTTGAAGAGATATGGTTCATCCCAAAGATAGTACTTTGCATCTGTGATCAATTTCTTTGATTGCTGCCTACTGTACTCTTTGGGTATGAACCTCACTGCCTTGTAGTTTGCAATGTCTGCAAACCATGGCACTTCCTGGATGGCAAAGAGTTGCTCATCCGGAAAGGTTTCAGAGATCTCAGTAAGAGGGAGGGACGCCCCTTCTACTGGTTCTATTCGGGACAGGTGATCTGCTACTTGGTTCTCTGTCCCTTTTCTGTCTCTTATTTCTATATCAAACTCTTGCAGAAGCAACACCCATCTGATGAGTCTGGGTTTTGAATCCTGCTTTGTGAGTAGATATTTAAGAGAAACATGATCAGTGTACAAAATCACTTTTGATCCTACCAAATAGGATCTGAACTTGTCAATGGCATAAACCACTGCAAGTAATTCTTTTTCTGTGGTTGTGTAGTTCTTCTGTGCGTCATTTAAAACACGGCTAGCATAGTAAATAACGTGCAGAAGCTTGTCATGCCTTTGTCCCAACACTACACCAATGGCATGATCACTGGCATCACACATTAATTCAAATGGTAATGTCCAGTTTGGTGAAGAGATGATTGGTGCTGTGACCAATTTAGCTTTCAGAGTCTCAAATGCCTGCAGACACTCCTTATCAAAGATAAATGGCGTGTCAGCAGCTAGCAAGTTACTTAAAGGTTTGGCAATTTTTGAAAAATCCTTTATAAACCTCCTATAGAATCCTGCATGCTCCAGAAAGCTTCTGATTGCCTTAACATTGGCTGGTGGTAGTAATTTTTCAATTACCTCTACCTTAGCTTGATCCACTTCTATGCCCTTGTTCGAAATTTTGTGCCCAAGGACAATTCCTTCAGTCACCATAAAGTGACATTTTTCCCAGTTTAAAACCAGGTTAGTCTCTTGGCACCTCTTTAGAACAAGTGCTAGATGGTCAAGACAGGAGCTGAATGAGTCTCCAAATACTGAAAAGTCATCCATGAAGACTTCTAGAAATTTTTCCACCATATCAGAGAAAATAGAGAGCATGTCCCTTTGAAAAGTTGCAGGTGCATTACATAGACCAAATGACATCCTTCTATATGCAAATACTCCTGATGGACATGTGAATGCCATTTTCTCTTGATCCTGGGGATCTACTGTAATTTGATTATAACCTGAATATCCATCCAGGAAGCAGTAGTATTCATGACCTGCCAGTCTTTCTAGCATCTGGTCTATGAATGGTAAAGGAAAATGATCCTTTCTGGTGGCTGTATTGAGCCTGCTGTAATCAATACACATACGCCACCCTGTAACTGTTCTTGTAGGAACCAGTTCATTTTTTTCATTATGAACCACTGTCATGCCACCCTTTTTAGGAACGACTTGGACAGGGCTTACCCAAGGGCTATTAGAAATAGGATAAATAAACCCAGCCTCTAGTAATTTAGTAACCTCCTTTTGCACCACCTCCTTCATGGCTGGATTCAGCCGCCTTTGTGGTTGAACCACTGGCTTAGCGTCACCCTCCAAAGAAATCTTGTGCATGCATCTGGCTGGGCTAATGCCCTTAAGATCACTGATGGACCACCCAAGAGTTGTCTTGTGTGTCTTTAGCACTTGAATTAGTGCTTTCTCTTCCTGTGGCTCTAAGATAGAGCTTATGATTACAGGAAAGGTATCACCTTCTCACATAAATGCATATTTCAGGGATGGTGGTAATGGTTTGAGCTCGGGTTTAGGAGGTTTCTCCTCTTCCTTAGGGATTTTTAGAGGTTCTATTATTCTCTCTGATTCCTCCAGATCAGGCTAAACATCTTTAAAGATATTCTCCAGCTCTGATTCGAGATTCTCAGCCATATTGACTTCTTTTACCAGAGAGTCAATAATATCAACACTCATGCAGTCATTTGGGGTGTCTAGATGCTGCATAGCTTTGACAACATTCAACTTGAACTCCTCTTCATTGACTCTCAGGGTTACTTCCCCTTTTTGGACATCAATAAGGGTTCAGCCAGTTGCTAGGAAAGGTCTTCCTAGAATGAGAGTTGCACTCTTGTGCTCCTCTATTTCCAGCACCACAAAGTCAGTAGGAAAGGTAAATGGCCCAACCTTGACAATCATGTCTTCAATCACGCCTGATGGGTATTTAATGGAGCCATCAGCAAATTGGAGACATATCCGGGTTGGTTTGACTTCTTCAGTCAAACCAAGCTTTGTGATAATAGATGCAGGTAGTAGGTTGATACTTTCTCCAAGATCACATAGAGCTTGCTTGGTACAAGTACCCTCTAATGTGCATGGTATCATAAAGCTTCCGGGATCTTTAAGCTTCTCAAGTAAGCTTTTCAGAATGACTGCACTGCATTCTTCAGTGAGGTAAACTTTTTCAGTTTCCCTCCAATCCTTCTTATGACTTAAGATCTCTTTCATGAACTTAGCATAAGAGGGTATTTGCTCAAGTGCCTCTGCAAACGGAATCTTTATTTCAAGAGTCCTAAGATAGTCTGCAAAGTGGGCAAATTGCTTATCCTATTCCGCTTGGCGGAGTTTCTGAGGATAAGGCATTTTGGCTTTGTATTCCTCAACCTTAGTTGCTGCAGGTTTATTGCCTACAGATGTGGGTTGAGAAGCCCTTTTAGATGGGTTATTATCAGCACTTGTATGTGTCTGATCCCCCACTGGCATTTGAATACCAGGGGTGGAAGCTGGAGTGGCGTTAGACGCCAACTCCTTACTTGTTTCTGGCGTCTGAACGCCAGAACTGTGCTCCCTTTGGGCGTTCAACGCCAAATCATTGCTTGTTTATGGCGTTGAATGCCATGACTGAGCATGGTTTGGGCGTTCAACGCCAACTTTCCACCCATTCTTTGGCGTTTGAGCGCCAGAATTATTTCTCTCTGGGCTCTTACTATCCTCAGAGGGATTTTGGGTAGTTTGCTCATTTCTTGGCTTCCTGCTGTCTTGAAATGAGGTATTTAATGTTTTCCCACTTCTTAATTGAACTGCTTGGCACTCCTCTGTTATTTGTTTTGATAACTGCTGTTCTGTTTGCTTCAATTGCACTTCCATATTTATATTAGCCATTCTTGTTTCTTGTAGTATCTCCTTGAATTCGGCTAACTGTTTTGTTAGAAAATCTAATTGCTGATTGAATTCAGCAGCTTGATCTGCAGGACTGAGTTCAGCAGTTACTGTTTTAGCCTCTTCGTTGATGAAAGATTCACTACTTAGGTACAGATGCTGATTCCTGACAACTGTATCAATGAGCTCTTGATCTTCTTCAATTGTCTTTCTCATGTGGATAGATCCACCAGCTGAGTGGTCTAGAGAAATCTGAGCTTTCTCTGTAAGCCCATAATAGAAGATGTTTAATTGCACCCACTCTGAAAATATTTCAGAGGGGCATTTTCTTAGCATCTCTCTGTATCTCTCCCAAGCATCATAAAGGGATTCATTATCTCCTTGTTTGAAGCCTTGGATGCTTAGCCTTAGCTGTGTCATCCATTTTGGAGGAAAATAGTGATTCAGGAATTTTTCTGACAGCTGTTTCCATGTCTTTATGCTGTCTTTAGGTTAGTTATTTAACCACCTCTTAGCTTGGTCTTTTACAGCAAAGGGAAACAGTAATAATCTGTAGACATCCTGATCTACTTCCTTATCATGTACTGTGTCAGCAATTTGTAAAAATTGTGCCAGAAACTCTGTAGGTTCTTCTTGTGGAAGACCGGAATACTGGCAACTTTGCTGCACCATGATAATGAGCTGAGGATTCAACTCAAAACTACTAACTCCAATGGAGGGTATACATATACTACTCCCATATGAAGCAGTAGTGGGGTTAGCATATGACCCCAGAGTCCTTCTGGACTGTTCATTTCCACTTAGTTCCATGATGGAGCAAGGGAGATGATATGGATGTTGATATTATTTATTTTATTAAATATAAAAATTTATTTTCGAAATAGTAAAATAAAATAAAATAAGATAAAATAAAAACGAAATAAAAATAAAAAAATTTGAAATTATTTTGTGAAGATTTTTGAAAAAAATTGAGGAGAGAGAGAAAGTGGTTAGGATATTTTTGAAAAAGATAATAAAATATAATTTTTTTTAAAATCTTAGGAGGGTAAGATTTGAAAAATTTTGAAATTGAAATCTGAATTTGTACGAAAAATTTTCGAAAAAGTAGCTTAAAAATAGTTAGAAAAGATATATTTTTTTTGTATTTTGAATTTTATGATGAAAGAGAAAAACACACAAAAGACACAAGACTTAAAATTTTTAGATCTAATGTTCCTTATTTTCGAAAATTTTGGAGGGAAAACACCAAGGAACACCAAACATAAAAATTTTAAGATCAAAACACAAGAAAGACTCAAGAACACCTTGAAGATTCACAAGAACACAAGAACAAAAGAAAGAACACCAAACTTAAAATTTTTAGAAAACTTCAATAAAATTTTTGAAAATTATAAAAAGATTGACAAGAAAACACCAAACTTAAAGTTTGGCACAAGATTAAATCAAGAAAAATTATTTTTGAAAAAGATTTTAAAAAGAAGATACCCAATTACCAAGAACATAGACCAACGCTCTAGCCAATTGGGCAGTAAATGTAACACTTGTTTTGAATAGGTATATTCTTTTTGGGAAGACTAATTATTTGGAAAAACACAAGCGAAACAAGAAAAGACACAGAACAAGAAAAATTAAAGATCAACAAGAAAAATCAACAAGAACAACTTGAAGATCAAAGAGCACAAATTCGAAAATTTAAAGGGAAAATATAAAATATGTAATTGACACCAAACTTAGAACAAACACTAAACTCACGAAAAATTAAAAATTTGATAAAGAAAAATAATATTTTTGAAAATTTTTTGAAAAGGGAATAAAGGACACAGAATTTAATGACTCTATAGCAACAAAAATAAATTATTCCTAATCTAAGTAATAAAATAAACCTTTAGTTGTTCAAACTCGAACAATCCCCGGCAACGGCGCCAAAAACTTGGTGCACGAAATTATATTCCCAACATCAAAATCAAGATTTCTTATGATTTCGTTCCACTAACCAGTAAGTGCACTGGGTCGTCCAAGTAATACCTTACGTGAGTAAGGGTTGATCCCACAGAGATTATTGGTTTGAAGCAAGCTATGTTTATTTTATTATTCTTAGTCAGGATATCAATTATAATTATCAGTTTGAATTATTAGAAAAATAAAAGCTTGTGCCCTACTTGCTTCCTCTTTAGTGAAGGCGGAGTCGTCCCATTAACTCCATTTACTTTTTAGCTCTCCCCCGCCCTTACTCTGATTCTTATCGCACGAACTCAATCTTATCCAACTCCCCGGCATTTTTTGGAGCAAATCTTGGAGGAAGGGCTGCTAACATTGATGCCAACCCAAGATAGGGCCTAGAACTTTCTCTGGATTTGCCATCTCCGTAAGCAATGGAGAATGGAGGGGAGGACTTTTTATTACTGCTAGAGTAGAGCGGTATCCTTTTTTAATCCCATTATAGTCTAGTATAATGCTGCTTAACTGGATTGCTGATATGATACCACTTTTGCCACCTACTCAGTATCTGATATCGCTCCTGCCGCGGAATTCGATGTTGTAGAGGAATTTTTTGTCCCCCAGTTGACCGAAAATGCCTGGGGACTAAGGGCTTTTCACTTCTTTTCCGGGATATGCACAGAAGCCTTTGTGTCATTCTTCATTCGATTTGACAGTGATTGACATGATCCTCACTTCTCTTATGATATTTGCTTATTTCTGTCTTTACATAAGAGAGAGAAGTGTTTGCTGGGCCTGCCCATGTGTGTCTTGTTTCGTGTGTTTTTTTTTTGGGATTGGGAAAGTGTTCAGTGCGAACCTTTCTTCTAAGGCAGATCCAAGCTTTGCCTTTACTCTTGACCAGCTACCGGCAGAGAAAAAGCTTGCTAGACAGGTACCGAAAGGGCGAGTTCTAGGTCAATGTCGGATTACGGGAAAAGCTCACCCCCTTTTAGTTGTGTCCGCATACAGGCGTCGATAGAGTAGCAGCCTCGTCCTGGTCCAGCGAGGGTATCTTCTCCTCTGTTCTTGGCCTTTTTTACATGAAAAATGGCATGTAACTGAAAGAGGGTGCTTGACCGCATCTTGGGAGAACTGGCCCTTTGTGGATCTAGCTTTCTTGCCCTGCCTGTTTGCTTGCTTACATAGTGCGGCGGAATCGTTTGCTTCTGGCATTCTTTCCCGCCCTGATGGCCCTGGAAGCTGCGGGTAAAGGGGTTTTCCTTCCATAACCGGCCATTCCCCTGTTTTCCATCTTTTGGTTTTTTTGGCTATGGGATGAGCTAAGAACCTTGCATATAAGGTGCTGTGGGCCTATCGCCCTCGCGGAGTTCCCGCAGCCGCTCGTCATACCCACAAGAGAACGAGTAGGACGACAAAACTTACTTCAAGAGTGTCATATCCTTTTTTCAGCTCTTCTTAAATTAGAAACCGGTGCATTTCTTCTGCCTTTCTACTGATTTGATTATATAGTTTCAAAATAGTCTAAAAGATTGTCTATTCGATGTCTGCAATCAATCAAAATAATTTTGCTTTTGTAAACTATTAAGGCGATACAATCACGCATTTCCTGTTTTGACATCCCTGCGACTCCGTGACTTGACTCTGCGACTTCTCGATTTATATGTTCTTTCTGCCCTACGAGCTTTTCCGTCAAGGGATTACTGAATATCTGCTTTTAATTGAACTGACTCGTTTAAGGCCTACCCCCCGACATTAAATAGGGTTAAGAAAGAAAGTTTTCTCGCCCTAAAATTTCTAAGGCCTTATATGCTATTTGCCTGCTTCCTTCATCTTTCCTTGGATGAAAGAATACCCCAAATAAGGTCACTTAAATATATATATTAATATATTCTCCTACAAAGGGGGTGCACTCTCAAAAACCCCCTCAGTATCGCCCTTGATTGACAGGTAACGAAGGCAAAGATTCATGACGGATATAGTGTTAGTGTGTATTGAGAGTGTTGATTACTAAAGAGGTATATATTAGTAGGTATGAGTCTTCTACGACTACTACTATAGAGGTGGCGGGGTATTTTGACTTTCAGCTCAGTGAAGTGAAAAAAGAAGCAAGGAGGAGAGTTAAGTACGAAAGGAAGACTGTCTTCTCCTTCTTTCCTTAGTCAGTAGTTACTAACTAAGACTGAGCCTTAAACAGGATAGGGCGCACTAGTGCGAAAGCCGGTACTTTAGAGAAAGGCTAACTCGCATCCGTTTGATTGCTGGGGCATGCAATGGAACTAAGATGGATTTTAGTAACTCTCTGTGTTACCCACCTGCTTCATGAACAGATGATTCAGCAGCTTATTTATCTTCTGTAAGCTTCGGTACGGAGTTAATGATTCAATCAACTATTTTATTATAGCAGCCCCATCACCCACTAGAAGAGAGTTTATACTTGAGTTGGTAGTACCACTCGAATCAACATTCTCAGGTGTGTGTGTCACATGGTGGGTTGCACCAGTGTCTAAGTACGTACCATGCTGGGTCAGTAGCACTTTCTGGAGTGACTAGATAGGCTGAAGCTGAACCATTGTGGTTGTCATTCTTGCGGGGACCTTTTTTGTTCTTATCATATCGGTGATAGCACTGAAGCACTTCATGGCCATATTTCTCACATAAGTGGCATAACTTGTCAGATTTTCGTCCACCATTACCCCTTAGACGAATAGGGCCTTTGCCTTAGCCAATTCTAGCCAAGCAAGAAAACGGATGCGCTCAAGCCAGTATAGCATCACTTACGAAATTTACCGCTGTTCGATCCTATGTATAAGGGGGGGGGGAGATCTACAATATACATTATATTAATTGAAATTATCTATCACTTTTTTTTAATTAACATCAGTCGAATTGCGTAAGTGATCACTAAACTAAAGTCTACTCGTTATGGGTGAACGATAATAATAAAGAATCTTTCCCTATCGGTAGTAGTATATGAGCACTATATCCATGGAGCATATTTCAATATCAGTCTCATCTATGACGGTATCTATTCTATGATTGAGAAGCTGACAGGCCCAATGCACTCTACAACGGGCCTTGCGAGGTCGTAGCAGCCGGTAACCTCGGATCCGTGTAAGATAAAGAACAAAACCGGATTGGATGGAGGAAGATAAGTTATGGAGAGTGTGAACTGATAGAAAGTGTTCTGTGAATGAACATATCATGTGATAATAGTAAGGGAGGAATCGTTGGCACCGTAAAAAATTCTTTAATTAATTGATTAGCGGATATCAATTAATACGTGAAGTGATTGAATATTACAGCACCCCATAATCTTCTTTGATAAAAGAATATGATAAGCAGCAATCAAACCATTAGGCAGCAAGACAAGAGAACGGAATAGCTATGCACCGGGTTTCGTCCCAACCAACGCGTAACCTTTCCCCAACCTTCTCTGCAGATGACCTTCCGAACCCTTCTCAATTCGTTGCTTGTTTCCGTTCCAAACCAAACCCAACAAGAAACCGAGCAATCCTCGCTCTTGCGTTAACGGCTATAGGCTTTGCGGCAACCCCTTTTTGGGTTTACGCTATAGAGCTTGCCTTATCGAATAGGGGCGAGTACCATACTACACGAGCTCATAAATTGGCCTCTCGCTGCTTTGTTTGCTCTTTGCGGAAGCTACTCGCCCCTATTCGATAAGTAAAGGAGAGGGCTTAACGCTCCTCTCTGGTTGGTGCTTCTTTCTTCCTGACCCTTCTTTTTCTTTCTTCCTCTTCCTGCTGAGCCAATGAGCTAAGCTCCATCCAATCAGGCATGAAAGAAAGCGCTAATTCAAGAATGAAACCTCTCAATCAAAGCTTTTACCCTTTCTTGATCTTAGATTAATAACCCGTTGAAGCGCAGGAGCTCAATTAATTGGTGCAGGTGCTTGGCTATCGAATCAGCAGCTAAGGTAGCAGACTGATTTTACTTGATGACCTGGTATGATCATGAACTAGAATGTTCTATTGAATGAGATATAGCCGTAGATATCCCGTGCCCACTCTTCGATCTCCCATCGCATCGGTTCCTGAATATCTACTCACTCCCGCCCTGGATAGACTTAAGGCTGAAGACCGAGTAAAAGGGCTGGCAAGGCAAAATAGCAAAAAAGAGTTTAGCGTAAGAGAAGAAAGCTGCTCTTAGCAGAGAAAGGGTGGATAAGTTTCTAGTTCATGGATTGATCGAGTTTCGTTCTACTTTCGACTTATCTCGATTGGGTTGGTGTTAAGTGTACCCAACAAAAGGTACAATACAAGAATTTCGAGGACCCGTCTTTCTTCAGCACGAAGTTAGTTGATCGAGAAAGCAAGGACTCGTATAGAGCTACGCCATGAGTAGATCGAAAAGGTCTCGCGAAGCTGGTAATCCTTTGCCTCCCCTAACAAGTAAAGCTGAAGAAGAAGCAAAAAAATGGAGTCCTTCATCTTTGGTCTTTTTCCCATGCTTTCTGTTGGTCAACAACCAACCACAACTCTCTATAGTCAAAACACTAGTCCTGCAGGCTTGCTTTTAACCATACCTGGTTCAGTCTGTATGGAGGGAATTTCTTTTGTCTGAATCAATCATGCCTCAACTGGATCAATTCACTTATTTCACACAATTCTTCTAGTTCTGCCTTTTCCTCTTTACTTTCTATATTCCCATGTGCAATGATAGAGATGGAGTACTTAGGATCAGGATAATTCTAAAACAACGGAACCAACAGGTTTCAAACCAGGGGAACAAAATCCGGAGCAACGACCCCAACAGTTTGGAAGATATCTTGAGAAAATGTTTTAGCACCGGTGGATCCTATATGTACTCTAGTTTATTCGAAGTATCCCAATGGTGTAACGCCGTCGACTTAAAGAGAAAAAGGAGGAAAATAACTTATATCTCTTGTGTCGGAGAAATAAGTGGCTCACGAGGAATGGAAAGAAACATATTCTATTTGATCTCGAAGTCCTCATATGGCGCTTCTTCTTCCAATCCTAGATGGAGGATCACTTGTAGGAATGACATAATCCTAATCCATGTTCCACACGGCCAAGGAAGAATCAAAAAATAAGAAAGGTTATCGAGATTCTCAATCGCTCTTTTAGTAGATAGTGGGAAATGGGGCTCCCAGGCCCCCCATGCTGCCAGACTTAAATGAGCCCTTGCTCCCCAATTTGAACCAATCGCTCGAACCACCAGAGGAACCCTATCAACCAATCTTTCCTCTGGTTGGAAGTCTTTCCGGGTAAGACCAACGAGCAGTTGACCGCCTAATTTCACTAGAAAATCTCCTTGTCGTAAAGGCGACGCACATGTTGCGTTCGCTTCATTATACGCCCATCGATTCTGATGTTAAGTTTGTGCTATCAGCTTTTCTAGTTGATTATCCATCTAGTGATGCCTACCAAAGCCTACTCCCACACTTTCTTCCTATGGAACCCCCATCCCCTATCTTTCTACAATTCTGACAGGATTGGGAAGCCTTTATAACAACAACATCCACAGATTTCCTTTCAAATAGAATATTTTTTTGGGGGGGTTCCTTAAGGGAGGGGGCAGGGCTTTAGAGGAGGAGTGAGGACCCGACTAATGGGAATCAAGACCCCTATCTCATAGGGGACCCTCTTGGAAAAATCTTTCTTTCTTGATGAATGATATGGTTTTCCATAAATCGATATGAATGGAGGATGCCTCTTGAACTTCTTAATCCAAGTTCCAGTGGTGGGCAGTCGGTGCGCTCTTTCTTGATTAACTTGGGTAAAAATGTCCGGATGAACTACATATGGTTTGATACCTATCTTCTTGTTGAGTTGGAGTGGTAGGTTATGTAGGCGCTCGAAATTGCTTCTCACTAGACAAGATGGTACAGCAATGAGGGTTCGACCCATTTCTATTTCCGGCAAAAAAGAAATGAAAGTTGCAGACCTGCTTACATTATACATTTTATTTATTTTTAGAGTGAAGTGAGCTCATTCAGACAGGGAGGGCGGACGAACGGAAGGATAAAACTGTCTTAATTAAACCCTTAGGAGAGTGCAGTGAACAAGCAAGGATACAGAATGAGATAAGACAGTTACCAAATAATAAACCTTATATGAAGTACTGAATGAGTACTAAGAGTGAGACAGAAACCTATCAAGTTACCCACTTCCATCAGAAAATCTATGGTGTGGTGTAGTGTAGCAATGCATTGGAAGTATGGGTACTCTAATCCCAAGGGCAATCTTCGTGAGCTTGTTATTGTAGGGATTCCAATTTGGACTCCATCTCTGAGTAGCAATACAGTGCCCAGCAACAACCCATGGACCATCGTTAAGTATCTTTTGACGCAGTTGTTTTTCCTATGTTCTAATAAAATAATAACATAGTAGTTTAAAGGAAGATCCATAAGCTCGAAATCTGGTGCACCCCAAAGCCATAATCGTCTATCTTTCAGCTCATAAAGATAGAATCGTCTACCTAGTGGTTTAATGACAATGGCATCCTAGGCATATTTGCTTCTATCTTTCATCTGGAATATCAATTCTGGGCTGCTTCTCTATTCTTTTCTTTTGTTTCTCTGTATATACTGGAGCCATAGCCTTCTCTTCTTTCAACCAGTTGAAGTCTTTGTCAACTTCCATTGGTTCATGCCCCATAAGTGAAGCACGATATGAGATTTGCGTTGGCTTACCCTTCTCATAGGGCTTTATGTTCTGCTGCCTGAGTTTTCTCTTGACTGTTCTCACTTGTATTCTCCTCATTCACCGTACTCTGTTCTTTCATAGGAGTGGTCGTTGGTTTCAGAGGCACTCGAGAGCTTCTCTCACTAACTTTCTCTCTCCCTTGGTGGATTCTTATTCATTTCTTCTTTTTATGAACAATCACCGCCGTTGGAATTGTTTATAACCAAACAGCTTCATTGTTGCTGTCAGCTTGCCAAACCAGACATGTAGAGATTGCTTCAGCCCGTACAATGACTTTCGCAGCTTACAAACTAGATTTCCACTCATGGATTCATATCCAGCTCCAGGTGGCAGATCCATATACACTTCCTTTCTCTAGGTCTCCGTTGAGAAAAGCATTCAGAACATCTGGCTGCATTAGAGGCCAGCTTCAATTCACAGCTAGGGGGAGCAGTATTCGAAAGGTATTAATCTTTTCTACCGGTGCAAATGTCTCATCATAGTCTTCACCGTACTTCTGGGTGTAGCCCTTAGCAACTAACCGGGCCTTATATTTAACTGAGTACCATTTGATGAGTAACTGAGAACAAGGGGGAGGGATGTAGGGTACCCTAAAAGTCTTTCCTCTCGCTTTGCTCGAGACCTAAAGCCCTTCGCCACTGCTTTTGTTTTTAATATAGTTGCAAGTGAGTCGACGGATAGGGAAAATTCTATTACACTGGCGATATCATTAGTATTCCCTGTCTGTAAGGAAAGCAAAGAAAAGGTCACAGTACCTCGCTCTTCTCTCTATCATAGAAAGAAAGATCTCCCCAGGTAATGAGAAGCCCTAAGTAAGTAGCTGTCTAAGAAGAGTAGGAACCCTCAGGATTAGAATAAAAGGGAGTGAGCTTAATCCTCAAGCAAGAGGTCTCGGATCCAACTCGTGAGAATGGAGGTGAAGCTTGAAAGCTGAAGCAAGGCTTCCTTGCCCGGTAGCTTCGCCCGTATCCCAATCAATCCAACCGATCCTGATGCTGAATTTACTCAATTCCATCGCTCCCTTCCTTCTCCTTCGATCAAAGCTATACCTGTTCCGTCGGTGAAAAGAACTACCATTACCCTAGCCTAGCTACAAGCTTTTCAAGTTGTGGGTTAAATGGTGCAAGTTTGCTGAGGATTGGGAGGACGGCTATTAGCAGCAGAGACCCTTTAGCCCCATTCAAGCAACTCTTTGCTCGTATTGAACTATCACCTCAATGAAGCATAAGCAGTCCTTCTTAGGTCCTATTGCAGTTTCAATTGCTTCAATTTTGCTCCTCTTCACAGAACACCTTGGCAGTCCAGCATTTGCCTTCCCCGTTGTGGATTGCGTCAACCAACCCAGTGTAATTAAAGTTCTTGATCACATTGTATGGCCCATCATGGATTGATTTCAACTTCCATGGTGTATCCACCATTGTTTATCAGGATTTTCAATTCCTCTGTCCACATCGCAGCATTGTGGATACATCCCGAGCATTCACCTGGAAACTTCCAGCGCCTATGCAAGCAATCACTCGCTTCTCAGGAAAAGCTAGTGCATAACCAAGTGTTGCACCAACAGACCATCCGATTGATTCATATTGCATTTGGAACTCATACCCATAACTCTTTGGCAGCTTCAGCTTCTGGCAGTTAAACCATGAATACCCTGTCTCAGCAATTACAGCGGATTCACTAGACAACATTTTTTGTATATGTTAAAACAGAACATTAACCCTCAAAGGTTGGAGTTTTGGAGATGCTTTGTCCTTCTCATTTAAGCTTTCCTCTTGTATTCCTCTTCCCACACGCAAGGCTCCTTCCATGGCAAGCTATATGTAGGGTGTCACCGTTGTCAATGGCTACTTCCCATCCTCTCAGTGAAAATGGTCCAAATGCTCTGTCACAGCACGGCTAATCAGCTGTTGGTTCTCGATCATGTTGGAATACCATCCATTAATTCTTTTGCGTTTGTCATCACGTCCAACACTCGTGAGTTTGAAACTCGTCACAGTCATCCAATCCCAGAATCCTACTCGGAATACCACAGACAAGGTTTAGACTTTCCGGATTCTCATGAATGCCGCCATCAATTCCAGCTTATACCACGAAGATTCTGATTAAGGAATCTAAGAGATACTCATTCAATCTGATGTAGAACGGAGGTGGTTGTCAGGCACACGTTCATGGATTAAGGAAGGTGATGAGTGTCATGGATCATCACCTTCTTCATAGTTAAGCGTGAATGAACATCTTAGACAAGAACAAGCGTGTTTGAATGGAAAACAGAAGTAATTGCATTAATTCATCGAGACCCTGCAGAGCTCTTCACCCCAACAATGGAGTTTAGAGACTCATGCCATCAAAGAGTATAAAATTCAGATCTAAAAATGTCATGAGATACAAAATAAGTCTCTAAAAGTTGTTTAAATACTAAACTAGTAATCTAGGTTTACATAATATGAGTAAACTAAGATAATTGGTGCAGAAATCCACTTCTGGGGCCCACTTGGTGTGTGCTGGGGCTGAGACTTAAGCTTCTCACGTGCCTGGGATGTATCTGGAGTTGAACGCCAGGTTGTAACGTGTTTTTGGCGTTGAACTCCAACTTGTAACCTGTTTCTGGCGCTGGACGCCAGACTGCAACATGGAACTGGCGTTGAACGCCAGTTTACATCATCTATCTTCGCACAAAGTATGAACTATTATATATTGCTGGAAAGCCCTGGATGTCTACTTTCAAACCCAATTAAGAGCGTGCCAATTGGACTCCTGTAGCTCCAAAAAATCTATTCTGAGTGCAGAGAGGTCAGAATCCAACATCATCAATAGTCCTTTTTCAGCCTAAATAAGATTTTTGCTCAACTCCCTCAATTTCAGCCAGAAAATACCTGAAATCATAGAAAAATACACAAACTCATAGTAAAGTCCAGAAATAAGATTTTTTCTTAAAAACTAATAAAATTATATTAAAAACTAATTAAAACATGCTAAAATCTACATGAAAATACCCCCAAAAAGCGTATAAAATATCCGCTCATCAACTCCTCCTGGTTTAGGATCTGGAGATCTGGGCATAGTTTCCGAATCCACAGATGCTGGACTGATTATATTAGTTACCATCCTGAATTAGGCTGTTCGAGAAGATAAGGTGCCTCTTTTGACCACTGCACTCACAGGCCCTTCTACTTCCAATTTTCCACTTGAACCCAATATTGGTGCTCGGGAATAACTTTTGGCCCTTCTCAAGCTTCTGGATCATTCACCTGCTGAATGGACAAATGATGCAACCTTTAACTCAACTTTATGTGTTATCCTAAGTTCATCTCTCAAACTTCAGGTTCTATCTCAACACTCTGCTATAGTTAGCCAATTTATAAAGGTTGCTAATAGATGTCTATCTGTTCAAGACAAGCTACATGAGGTCAAAGATAAAATAGCCAAGATTTGATCTGACTCAAGAAGCTACACTGCAACCCTCCAGCCTATAAAAGCTTCTCATGAAAAATTTGATTTAAGAATCTCTCAAGCATTCTCCGCTCAAGCTTATTATGATAAGGAGGAAAGAAAACTTGAGACGGAATTGGCTCAAATAAATGAGAAACTTGCCAAAATTCGAAAGAGAAAGGCTGATTTAGCAGCACCCCTGGCCACTATCCAGCACAAAAACCAGAAGCTCATACAAGAAACCCATTCTATTGAGGCTAAGAAAGAAGAATGTGACAAGCAACTTAGCATAGCCCAATATGAGGAATACAAGTAAATCGAAGCACTTTCAGCTTTGGATAGTGAAAGAGTTAAGTTACGCTTAGACTTGGCAGAGCTTATAGCGCCTTACCTTTCTCCCCCTTAGGATTCATTACTTGTAATAATGATTTCCCTTTTTATCTTTAGACTTATGCATTTTAATCCTAATTTAGCAAACAATGATATTGCTTCAAATACTTTCCATTTATTGAATTGATTATATTTCCAAATTTGATATCGTTGACCTGATATGCATTTCCAGAATATAATTCAATCACTTGGAAAGGGCTTTCCCAAGTATGGGACCATTTGCCAAGACTTCTCGATTTTTTTTCCACTGGCAAGATAACTTTCAAAACCAACTCATTTATACTGAAGTATTTTTCTTTTATTCGACGATTGTAATTTCGAGCAACACTTTCTTTTTGCCGAATCATGTTTTCAGGCACCAATATTCGCTCTGAGTCTAGTTCATTCAACTCATCAAACCTTGTATTCCAATAATCATCGACTGGAAAATCATCTTACTTTGACACCCTCAAAGTATTAAGATTAATTTCCAATGGTAGCACTGCATCATGACCATATACTAACTTATAAGGTGATGTACCTGTCGACCCTCTTAGTGAATTTCAATAAGCCCACAGTACTTGACCTAACGTTTCATGCCAAGTTCGGGGTCTACTTCCGATTTGTTTTTTTTTATCAAACATATTAGAATTTTATTCGCTGCCTCAACTTGTTCATTGGCCTGTGCATAATAGGGGGTTGAAGTAACCATATTAATATTCCTCGAAACTGCAAAATTCTTGATTCACTGACCAGTAAACATAGTCCCTTGATCAGTACTCAATGTTTGAGGAACTCCAAATCGATGGATTATATGTTCCTCAATAAAATCTATTATTTCATTTTAACTAAATTCTATTAAAGGAACTGCTTCGACCCTCTTTGTAAAATAATCGATTGCTACCAAAATAAATTTATGATATTTCGATGAAGAGGGGTGAATCAATCCAATTAGATCCAGAGCCCAACCTCTAAATGGCCATGGCTTAACAATCGAATGCAACTCAAACGTTGGAATCTGTTGTATCGACCCATGCCTTTGACATTCTTGACACGCCTTTGCGTATTCGATACAATCTTTGATCATAGAGGGCCAATAGAGATGATTTCGATATATACCCATTTTATTTTCATCCCAGCCTGATGAGCACCACATATGCCTTTATGGACTTCTCCTAGAGCAATGTCTTTATCATCCCTTTATGGACTTAGACATCTCGAAAGACTCCCGTCGATTCCTTTCTTATACAACTCATTAGCCATCAAGACAAAATTCATTGCTCGCAATTTTGTCTTTCTATCGACTGGAATGCTAAGATTCTTTAAATACTCAGCAATGGGCTTCCTCCAATCATCATCTTCCCATTCGCCTACACACAAAGCTTCCCTTTCATCTGCAGGCACCAAAATTTGATGGATACTAGCCAATTTTTTACTGTTTCTGGGCCAATTCTATATCTCGAAACAATTTAGGCTAACTCATTGGCGATCTCGTTCTAAAACCTTGGGATATGAACCAGTGAAACTTTTGGAAAAGAAGTTAACAACTCCCAAGCCGTTGCCAAATATTTTTGCAACTTCTCATTATTACATTTGAACTTCTTCGATAACTGTTTCACGAATAACTGAGAATCCCCTAAGATTTGGACTTCCAAAGTCCCTTTTCCGATTAAGATTTCAAGGTCCAAAATTAAAGTTTCATACTCTGTCATATTATTCAAGCAAGGATATTTTAGCTCAAACAGGAATTCTGATGGAATCCCTTCTGGCGAGATAATGAGAATTCCTACCCTTGCACGATCCTTGTGCTTCGATCCATCAAAATATAACTTCCAATAATGGATTTTAATGTCGAGTACATTTGCCCCCTGGTCATTCAGATTATTCGAATTATCAATTAAAAAATTTGCAATGACCTGACCTTTCACAGCTTTTGCTGGGACATATTGCAAATCAAATTCTGTCAAAGCTAGCATCCATTTCCCTAAACGACCTCGTAACACTGAAAAACTCAACATATATTTGACAAGATCAGTTTGGGCCACAACTTTCACTGATTTAGCTACCATGTAACACTTTAATTTCATACACGCACAGTAAAAGGATAAACACAATCTTTCTATTAGGGAATACCTTGCATCAATATTAGTCAAAATGCGACTAAGGCAATAAATTGCCCGTTCATGCCCGTTCTCATCATCTTAGGCTAGCTTACACACAATTGTGTTTGTAGACGCTGTAATGTACAGTTTCAAAGGCTCATGTGGACGAACATTTGCTATTATTGGAGCCTTAGATAAATATGCCTTTATCAACTCAAATGCCTGTTGATGCTCATATGTCCATTTGAACTGTGAATCATTCTTTAGTTTTAGTAAAGGCGCAAACACTCGAGTTTGATTAGAAAGATTTGAAATAAACATTCGAAGATAATTTACTTTTCCGAGGAACGATTGCACTTCTTTTTTCGATTTAGGCAAAGACAATGCTAGTATTGCATCAGCCTTTCTCTTATCGATTGCAATTCCTTTTTTATGAACAACAAAACCTAGGAAGTTCCCAATCGACACACCAAAGGCACATTTCAAGGATTCATTTTTAATCCTTTTTTCGCATAGTAACAAACGCTTTCCTTAAGTGATCAATATGTTGATCCACCGAAATCGATTTGACCATAACATCATCGATATGCACTTCCATAAATCTCTCAATATACTCATGGAATATGGAATTCATTGCTCGCTGGTAAGTTGCACTAGCGTTTTTCAAACCGAAAGGCATAACCACCTACTCATAAGTGCCTAATGCCCCGGAACAACGGAAAGCAGTTTTGGACACATCATCTTCTACAATGAAGATTTGGTTATATCCTGAATAACCGTCCATAAAACTTAAAATTTCATTTCCCGCTGCAGAATCGATCAACATATTTGCAATTGGCATGAAATACTCATCCTTCGGGGTGGCATTATTCAGATCTCTAAAATCAATGCATACCCTTAATTTTCTATTTTTCTTTGTTACAGGAACAATATTTGACACCCATTCAACATAACGTGCGGTTCGAATAAATTTGGCTTTAATCAACCATTATATTTCTTCTTCAATCTTTTGATTGATTTCTGGAGAAAAACGTCGGGGAGTTTGTTTCACAGGTCGAGCATTTGGTTTCAATACTAATCGATGCTCTACGAGAGAACAATCGAGACCAGGCATCTCATGATAATCCCAAGAAAAATAGTCTTTAAATTCATGTAAAAGATAGAAAAGTTGAGTTCAAAAAGGATCCATAAGATTCTTACAGATATAAGTGATTCGAACATCATCAACAGATCCTAAATTAATTTCTTCTAAGGGATCTTGAGATTCAAACCCTGTTAAGTGATCCTCATCTTTTACCGAATATTTTTCAAAATCCAAAGGCTCTAAATCATAGATGCAATCGAAAGAGAAATCAACAGATTCATTATAAACAAAATGAACGTGATTATTTGCTGGGTTAACAACAGCTTCATTTTCAATACAATGAACTTCTGCTATTTTATCAGCAGTATGACTAATAATATCATTTGAACTACATAATGAAGAAAACTTAAACAATGACTAAATTCGATTGAAGACATCGAACTCTTGCTACTAAAAGAAGAAATTACATTCCTAAATGATTTAACTTCATCGGAAGAACCAACTTTATTCTCTACTGAAGGGAAATTACTTATAAAATTATTTAAAATTACTAGGTAATCCGAGACATCTTGAGCATGTTCCATAGAATAACGCCTCGGATCCATTCTAAGATGAACAATCCCAACCAGTTGGGGGAACAGTAAGATGTGGATGGCGCAATTTCACCGTCAGGCCTTCTGAAGACAAATAGCAGCCCTCACAATTGTAAGAATTTAACACCCTGTCAACATTTAAAGGCTTCAATTTTGGACTATATACCCTAAAATCGACATGTAGCTGTTTGACATACAAATTCAAATCAGCCTTAACAATTTCAAGCTTTCCATCTTTTGTCCAAAGGAGGACACTCTAATGCACAGTAGATGGTACAGCTCTAATTTCGTGAATCTAGTCCCAACCCAGTAAAGCATTATAACTTGCCCTCAAAGACACCACCAAAAAAATAGTGTTTCGCTCAGAGGACCCTACTTTCACCCCCAAGGTAACCAGACCTTTCGCCGGCCACTAAAGTCTGTTATAGCAATGTTAGTGGGGACAAAATCATCAGGATAGTTACCAACTTTCATCAGCATCCTCTCCGGTAAGAGATTTATTGCTGCTCCACCATCAATTAAAACTTTATTTACTTTAATTTCGCTTAAAGTAGTAGTAATATGAAGTGAGCGAAGATGAGATTTTTATTTTTTAGAAGGCCTCAGAAAATACCTTGGTTCATCCTCATATCGGATGAAAGAGAAAGCTTCTTCAGCATCCATGTCATAATCTTCTTCAGGGTTGCCTTCATACTCACCCAAATATTTAGTTGGAATAATTGAAATAGTTACAACTATTTCATCATCTCCTTTTTCGAAATACTCTTCATCCACATCGGCATCCCTGTCTTTGTCAGCTGCTGGAGTATGAGCTATCGCCTTGCCTTTATCCAACTTAGCGGGGGAAGAAAACCCTTTGGGCATGTTTCCCCATCAGAGGAAAAAATTATTCAGGAGTGCACCGAAGGCGTTGCCCCCTTGCCTTTATCAGACTGAGGCTTCTTATTCTGAGGTAGACTCATTCTTCCTCTACCCCTTGGATATCCTCTGGCCCGACCACGTTGATAGGAATATTGGTTTCGAGAAAGCCCTTAATGTCCCCATTGTGGGTTCCGTCGGTATTGGGCATATCGACTCTGAAATTCTTGATAATTTCGAATCCATTGAACTCTTATAGCCTGAGAACGGCTCATCGGTGTAATAGCATTCTACTAAGAAGCCCTGGAACTTTGTCACTCCACTCGTCTAATTGGTTGCTTTTGACGAGCCTGCTCCTCTCTATGAGCCAACTCCTTTTTCATCCTCTCTTTCTCAAAAATTGCTGTAGCTTCAGCATCAAACACAGCATTGCATCAAGGACACAGAGATACGTCCCGATCTTTAAGTTTTTGTTGCATAAGGAACTCTAATAATCCATCCCTTACACCAGGGTATACAGATTGGACTTGTGATTCGAAATCACCAAAAGCCACATCAAAATCATAAGACATTCCAACCATATTTACTCCAAAATATGGTTAAACAAAACTAGCTTCAACATGGAAAGGATCTGCATCAATTTTCATCTCTTTCTTTCCATCATCAAACTTCAAACGTCCTTCCATAATGGCCTCCTAAATCAGATCCCTGAAACGAACACAACTGTTAGTCGAACGAATGGTTGCTTGGTAAAATTTACAATAAGGTTTTCCTTTTAAATCTTTCACCGAAAGTAAAGTTCTCCCCTCAGGCAGAATTCACTATTTATCTTTAAGCAACACATAAAAAATCTGATCAGATTTCGAGATATCAAAACTATATTTCTTTCCACTCTTTAGTTTTGAATCATTCTACTTTTCATTACTAGGGAGCTTTTTAAGTAAAGAACAAACATATGGAGGACTTTTCTTAAGTTCATCCAAATCAACCTCCGCCTCGAAATCGAACTCCTCTTCCGAGGAATCTATGGCCACATAAGCAACCTTTTCCTTTCGAGTAAAAGGTTTATTCTTTAACCTTTGTTCATTCTTATATTTCTCCTTTTCCTTCTTCATAAGTTCGACCTGACGAACTCTTTTAGCCAAATGGGCTAAGTCAGTTATATGCACATTAAGCAGTTTTCGACGCATATAGAATCCTTACCCCATAACTGCTATTTTCACTACTTCACTCTCAGGTAATGACACATAACATCTACTTCTAGCATGTTTTAAATGTATCATATAATCAACAATGGTTTCACCATCCTCTCGTTTCAAAGCAACTAGATCAGTAATTGCTACATTCAACTCACCTCGGTAAAATTGAGCATGAAAAGCAATTTTCAACTGATTCCACGTTATTATCAAATTTGGTCTAAGATTCGAAAACCAAGTAAACGCATTCTTCGTTAACGAAGAAGGAAAAAACATCATTTTCAAATTCTCATCATTGGTTAAATTCCCAATCTCGACCAAATATCGAGTGACGTGTTCAGTAGTCGACTCTCTAACTTTCCCTGCAAATTTTGTAATTATTTTTGGATTTTTCAGCCCTCTTGGCACTTCAGTCATTTGAACAACTTGAGAGAAAGCAGACACAAAATGGGGTCGGTTAATAAAACCAACATTCAAACCAACTCGATTGAGTACCTCTTTCACAATTCTTGTGACTTGATAACGTTCACCACCATAATTAGCACGTAATCGGGCTAGAACATCATCTGCATTTTGACCACAGAGAATTATTTGAGGATTCTCTCTGTTTAAAACATTGTTTTCATTTTGAAATAGATTTTCGAATCTCTCATTGTTCCCCCTGACATCATGCCTTTCACCTTCATCATAATCAACGATTCGAGCAATCCGTTCAACTTGCCTTGTAAGACATTCAAATTTCAATTTGTGATTAGCCATCATAGGATTTAGAATTGTAGTCATTTGTTGAGTCAATAAGTTGACTAAATCATGATGACTTTCCTCTACATGTTGTCGAAATACCGCCAAGGAATTAGAAGCATTCGATGTAGAGCCCACATTATAATCACAAGAGAATTCGTAATGTTGTTGTGGGTTTTGAGAATTATTTACTCCATTTACACTCTCAAAACGAACAAAAGGAACAAAACCACTCATCGGTGGAGTATAATCGGGAGGGAGGTCATAAGGAGGCTAACCAATAGTTACTAGAGGCTGGACTGGTGGTAAGTTACCACATGGACGAATATTACGTCCAATATTTCCAGTTTGTACGCTAGTAACAAACATACTTTCACTTACAACCAAACCTTTCGAACGTGAAGTAACATTCGAAGATTGCACAGTTACTGGTATGCTGTCATTGGTGGACGAACCACCGTTCACATTTGACACTACATCAGCCATGTGAATAATCCTTTCACTTCTCAATTGCATACACCAAATGACACCAAAAAATCTTTTAACACACTTTAGTTTAAAATTGTCCCACCGGGCGTGCCGATTTGTTTTGTCATTTTTTTATCAAATCAATGGTGGTTCGATTCTAATGGTGTGGGAGCGAAACCTACTCCTCTTTTGCAGGTACCAGTTTTCTATAAGTGCATCAAAGGCTCTCGAATTAGACGAGCATTAAGATAGAAAATAAGTTCAAAAGGTGCAAAAGACTAAAAGAAGTGTAAAATAAAAGATTCGAAAACTAAAGCTGACTGAAATCGAAATGGTTTGCATTGAATTTTAAAGAAAGCGATTAAGATGCCTTTGTTTGAATCAAAGGACTTTAGACACAGAAATTAAAGGTGTTGAAATGTAAATTCAACATGAAAATTAAACAATGCTTGAAAATAAATTTACTTAAAAAGTAAAGTTTGCAGAAAAGGTAAATTGAAAATATAAAAAACATGGAAGGAACCCTACAGAAAAGAAACTCGATCGCAGACTCAGAAATTTGCTGGGATGTGAGTGTGCTTGAGTATTTTTCTGAAGCAAAGTTCCAACCCCGATTTTCTAAGACTCACTAATATTTATAACTCACTTCCATAACTGACTATTAATTGCACGATGCTACTTTGTATGCGAATTTCTGGGTAACTGTTCCCACTCTTTTGCCCATGAACGTTACCAACAAATTCCTAACTCAGAGAAGGCCTTCAAAATTGCCGCTCGAGTAACCGTCCGATTCTTCGTTCAAGAAATCGCTCGATTCTCCATTTCGAATAATTGTTCGATTGATTAAAGTTTCAAAATTAAGTCTGTGTCAAATATTTTTCACTTAACACTGGCACATGTATCTCTTGGCCTCTGCTTCCCTTCTAACACTTTACCAATATTTTGAATCAGCTTAATTTTTTGAAAGTAAATATTTCAATTAACAGTGTTATTGTTGGTACTACTATTGTTGTTGCCGTTGGTGTTACTATTATTATTTGTCTATTATTGATTTGTTGTTATTATTATTGTTCTTGTTCTTATTATTGTTGTTATTAGTGATGTTAGCTGGTTACTTTTTTGTTGCTAGTTCTACTTGTGTTTTCGCTAAAAATTTTATAGTAATTAAAAATTGAGACGACAACAACAATAGAGTCATTTAAAAAATTATATATAAAATTAAAAAATAAAAATAAATAATTTTGTTAAGAAGTTAATAATTGAACTTAAATATATGATTAATTTAATATAGATAATATATTATCTTATTTTCTTAAAACATATTAGAGTATGTTATTCTCAAATTAGTGTGAGAGTAACAAATTCACTCCCATGTTAGTATATAGAAAGAAAAAGTCTTGGGAGTTAATATTGTATAAATAACATTGCAATCAACAATTAATATAAGGGGAAAAATTAAATTCTTAAAAATAATAACATATGAAACTCAACTATAAAAAATATTCGAAATTTAAACCTAACAAAAACTTATTTTTAGTTTTATAATGAATTTGTTTAACAAGTTACTATCATTTTAGTTGAAATTGACTGATATAGTATTATTTTCTAACATTACTTATATAAAAGTTACTATTATTTGAGTGATATATAAAGTTTATTTATTTCTGAAAATTTTATGAAACTACTGAAATTATTTGGAGCACTTCGGATTTAAGTTTCAAACCTTAAAAGTCACTAAAAGTGGATACGAATGAAAAATTGCATCCCTAAAAATTCAGCTACTAAATGATCATAAAATTCACATGTATAAAGGTTAATAAGAGGTTAGAAAACTGATCTTAATCTTATGGAACAAAGGTGTGAAAGTAAAAGGGTGTTATGGTCATTTTTGGATAAAAAGAGGATTAAAAATATAATTTAATTGAAAGATAAGTAAAATTCTGAATCTAGTGTCATAAAAAATAAATTAGTAATTATATAAATTAATTGGGTCAAAATTATAATTACAATAAAGTTTCGGGCCTAAATAAAAGTTTTAGTAAAAAATTAGAAGTAAAATAGTAAAAAGCAGTAACTAGAATAAGTAATAAATTAATAAAGGATAAAATGATATTTTAGGTCCTTAAGGATAGAATTGGCATTAATTAAAAGTATTATGGATAATTTGGTCATAGTAAAATATTAGGATTAATCCGGTAACATTTTGACGCTAAATCAGGTTAAACGGTAAAACTAGAATACTTAGAGACATATTAGTAATTTTAGGCATAAAAGTCAAAATTAAAAATTACTAATTATCTTAATGAAGGGTGAGAAGGTCTTTTAGAAAAAAATATGAGGGTAAAATGGCAAAGTCTTAGACTTAGGCTGCGGAACCTCTTAAGTTTTCCTGTGTAGTACCCTGCTGAGAACCTTAGGTTCTCACCCCTTACTTCCCCATTTTGCAGATGTAAACCGACGAGATCTTCTTTGAGTTTTTAGCCTTGGGACTAGTGAGCAACAGTAGCATTACCGGAGGGTCAGAGCGACTTCTTTACTTTCATACAGCACTTCCATATTTCTTCAGCTACCAAGGATCGATTTATAATAGTAGCAGCAGTAGTAGTAGTCTTTGCCCTTACTCTGTATAGATTTTTAGAGGGTTAGGTACTTTTGTAAATATCTATAAAAACAAGTTAACGTTAGAACGGGTCCCAGATTATGGTGACTCTTGTGAGTTGAGGCCTGTTAGTATAAATATGGAGTCTGTAAATATTTTGATGAATAAGTATCAACGTAACCCGGTATGAATTATGATATACTAATTGAGCCTTTGGGCAGTATGTATGATATTGTTATATTTTCTGTATTTTCTATGCTTCATGTATATATATTATCTATTTAACTATTCTCTATTTCATTATATCTATATATCTGACACGTGATCTCAACTAGCGCTACAGACTCACATGTATATATTTAGTATAAGGTTTAGAGTCTCCAGAAAAAGCCGTGTAGTAGCGCTTGGCGGCTTGCATTGGTCATGACGTAGTAAAATTTGAATCGTTATAATATGTCATTATGGAAAGAGGCCATTTCAATACTTTTCATCTTGTTTAGCTCCATTAAATTGAAAGCATCATTGATTTGTTATTTCTTTATGCATTTGTATGAACAAGTAAAATTTATACTTTTTTATTGTACTCATAATTATATTTTTGTCATAGGAATTTGATCAAGAGAATGAGATTTTATCACTAAAAGAGTTAGGAAGTAGGTCTTCTAGAGCGAGCAATAGGGAAGCATGCTTTTGCATGAGATATTTTATGTATTAAGGATCATATGTTAAGACGTATTATTGAAAAATGTTATCTTTGATACTTTATTTTTAGATTATGACTTTTGATTTTCGGTGACTATGTTTGAATTAAAAATTATGTTATGATGTTTGATTTATGGCTATGCCATTTGGTTATTTCGAGATTTTAAAGTTTGAGTTTCGAAAATGCCACATCAAATAGGTGGTTTCAATCTCATTTAAAAAGCATAAAGTTGTCATCATAATTAGGTAAAAACGGCAGTTAAAAAATATCATTTTAAACGAAAATAATGCCATTATATCCTGATAAAAATGGCAGATAGAAACCGCCATTTTAAACGAAACGATACCATTATACCCTGGTAAAAACAGCAGTTAGAAACTGCCATTTTAAACGAAAAGATGCCATTATATCCTGGTAAAAACGGCAGTTAAAAACCGACATTTTAAACCAAAACGTTGCCATTATACCATGGTGAAAATGGCAGTTACAACTGTCATTTTAAACAAAAATGATGCCATTATACTCTGGTAAAAACGACGGTTATAACTGCTGTTTTAATCAGTTAAAAACCACCATTTTATTTAGAAATGATAGCGGTTCAAACTACCGTTTCAACCTATCCAAAAACTGCTATTTTAACTTTGGTAATTATGACAGTTTTTTAAAAACTACCGTAATAACCTGAATGGCACCCAGAATAACGATATTTCTTAGAGGCGCCATTTTTTAATAATAATGCCGGTTTAAACTGCCGTAATTTCTAAAAAAAATGGCCATTGTAACCCATTTTTTTGTAGTGTATGTTGCTGGTGATGTTGTTATTAGTGTTATTGTTAGTACTACTATTGTTGTTGTCGTTGGTGTTACTATTATTATTTGTCTGTTATTGATTTGCTGTTATTATTATTGTTCTTGTTCTTGTTATTGTTGTTATTAGTGATGTTAGTTGGTACTATTATTGTTGTTGTTATTACTCTGTTGTTGCTAGCTCTAGCTCTACTTGTGTTATTGCTAAAAAATTTATAGTAGTTAAAAATTGAGACGACAACAACAATATCAATAGAGTTATTTAAAAAAATATATTAAATTAAAAAATATAAAAAAAATTTTGTTAGGAAGTTAATAATTAAACTTAGCTATATGATTAATTTAATGTATATAATATATTATCTTTTTTTCTTAAAATATATTAGAGTATGTTATTCTTAAATTAGTGTGAGAGTAACAAATTCGCTCTGGTGTTAGTATATAAAAAGAAAAAGTCTTGGGAGCTAATATTGTATAAATAACATTGTAATCAATATTTAATATAAGGGGAAAAAAATTAAAATTCTTAAAAATAATAACATATGAAACTCAACTAGAAAAAAAAATTCGAAATTCAAACCTAACAAAAACTTATTTTTAGTGAGTTTTTATAATGAATTTGTTCAACAACTTACTATCATTTTAGTTGAAATTGGCTGATATAGTATTATTTTCTAACATTACTTATATAAAAGTTACTAATTATTTATTAAATTAATTAGAGTAATGGTTGTTCCAAAGTAAACTAGAGTAATGATAAATAATATCAATAAAGCAAGGGTATAATCTTGAAGTTATTGTTTGTAAAAGTTGTGAATTTTTTTCTAATAAATGTTTTCAAAATTTAAAATTATTTAATTGATAACTTTATCACGTAGTATAAATTGCACAACTTTACTATAGATAGGATAAGTTTTCCTAATGATGGTGTATTATGTTTTAACATATGACGGTCTATATTACAATACTTAACTACTTGACTAGTAAGATTTTTTAAAACGCATATAACTGTCTCTGTTACACTTGGTATCTAACGATTTATCTTTTAAACTTTACTTTTTATTTATTTATTTTGCTATTTTGAGATAACCAATGTGTACAAGACAACTGTGTAACTATAAGACAGCTATACGCCTAACTTCCTTTTCAATGTGTAGAGCAATATTTTACCTTGTGAAAATTATCTCTGTTTTTCAACCAAAAAAACAAAACCACCAAAACAAAACAAAATATCCCTTCCCTTAAAATAGGAGAATATATGTGGGAATTGAAAACTTGAATAAGGGAAATGCTACTTTAAATGGAGACGTATTGAAATACATCGTTAATACTTCATTTCTGTTTGGCCAAAATAGAGAGATTCTAAAGGGGAAACGAATTGAATACTTGAAGAAGAAAACTATGGGAGATTTCTTGCCACCTGCATGTTTTAACATGTTTGTATCCGATGAACATCGAATGTGGCAAACAAGTAATATCCTAGAAACAGAGCTTCCTATGCTTGCATTTCAAATTTTCTTCACTGTATTAGTGGGTCGTCTTCTCTTCAATGCATTCAGACCTCTCCATCAACCTCGCATCATTTCATTTGTCTTTGTAAGTTTATGTATGAGTATCTGCTAGTTTTAATTTTTCATAAATTAGATATTAACAATTTAATGTTTAATCAATGAAATTATGCATATTTTTCAACAATTTATTTAATAATTTATTTTTCTAACCGATTCTAATAATAATTTTGGGTTTTGAAATTTATGACAGGTTGGTTTCTTACTGACTCCACCACTATTGGGGAACATTCCAGAAGTATTCGGCTTCATTTATCCTGTAAACGGAATACTCAATGTTGAAGTTGCTTCACATTTTGGCCTCATTTACTACGCTTTCCTCAATGGCCTGGAAATGAACCTAGACACAATTCTAAAATCCAAGAAAGAAGCTACAAGCATTGCAGCCATGGGAATCATCTTTCCCATTCTAACAGGACCAGGATTATATGCTCTGCATCGAAAATTCTATATCAATAATACGTTCAAGCTTGAACAAGTTTCAAGTCATGCGTATTTAATTTGGACTTTAGTTCTCACAGTTACAGGTTTTCCAAACCTAGTTGAAATCCTTTCTGAGCTCAAGCTTCATTACACCAGCCTAGGCAAAGTTGCATTAACGGCCGGCATGATTAGTGATACTTACAACTGGATTCTCTTCACATTATTGGTGCCATTTTCAATTGATAGCTCCAATGCAATTTATTCAGTGCTATGCACAGTTTTGTTCCTTACTGTGTGCATCTTTTTGGTCCGCCCTTTACTTAAAAAGATTATTGAACGCAAGACAGAAAATGATGAATGGGATGAGTACCAACTCCTTTTTGTGGTGATGGGAGCTTTTGCATGTTCATATGTTACAGACATTCTTGGAACACATGCCATTGTTGGTGCTTTTGTGTACGGACTAATTTTGCCTCACGGGAAATTTGCTGACTTGGTTATGTCGGTTTCTGATGACTTTGGTGGAGGGTTTCTGGCGCCACTTTACTTTTCAGGCAATGGAATGAGACTTATAATAAAATCCGTTTTTTCTCATGCAAATTGGCCATTGACCTTGCTGGTTCTAATCTTACTGTGTGTCACAAAGATATTGGGAACTTTATTTGCCACCTCCTTATCTGGTAAGTCTGCTAGAGATGGTTTTGCCATAGGATTGCTTCTCAACACCAAAGGAGCTTTAGCGCTCATAATGCTAAGCATTGTTTGGGATAAGATGGTAATTTTCTTATTTACTCTTTTTAGTAGACAATCAATTTAGCTTTTGAAAAACTATAATATTATCAATTTGCTACCTAATCCATAGAGGTCTAACCAATAACAAATTAACAAGTGTTTTTTATCGATGCAAAATTAATGATTATTAATTCTAGTTATTTAAAATTAGTTAGTTAAGAATTGTTTACCTATATTTTTTTAGAATTATTGATATTTTAATATTTTAAAAAAGAAATATACGCATCTCTCTTTACAGGTAAATAACATTTAATAAATTATCTTCAAAGTTTAAGTAGAAATAAGAGTATTTTGATTGATTATTTATTAAATATTGTTAGTTTTTAGAAGGTGAAAAATATATTTTTTTTTGTTTGAAAAATAAATTGTCAATTTTATAATTTTTTAAAATAATTGTTATGATGCCTAAAAAATAATATCTAATTTGTTAAAAAATATTAAAAATTAATATTTAATTTAAAAAATATAAAAAAATAATTTTTAAATATTTAAAATTTACCATATAAAATAAATTAAGCAAAAACTAATCATCAAATAATTAGAAACATAAAATTTACTTATACTATGTTTTAAAGGGTAATGTAGCTGTTTACTTTCTTTTTTTATGCGTACAATAGAAATATATTTAATTGATTGTTGAAATTTGTGGGCGTAGATCTTTTTTGCACCAACATATTCTGTCCTCACTGCTGCCGTTCTTCTAATGACCATAGTAGTTTCACCAATGATTAACTTCATGTTCAAGCCAAGAAAGCGATTTGAACAGAACAAGCTAAGGACCATACAAAAGCTAAGAGCGAATGCAGAGCTCCGAATTTTGGCATGTGTTCACAATAATCACCATGCTACGAGCATGATCAACATCCTTGAACTATTCAATGCTACTAGACTTTCCCCAATACATGTCTTCGGCTTGTACCTTGTCGAAATTACACAACGTGCTGCCGCACTTGTTGTTGCTCATATGGAGCCAAGTACCCAGCTTGGAGTGCAAAGTAATCTCACCCAGTCTCAAGTTGAGTCAGAAAACATTGCTTTTACCTTCAAGGCCCTTGGAAATAACGGAGATGGAAATGGAAATGACGCTTTTAGAGTCGAGACCACGAGCGTGGTCTCGTCCTATGAAACCATTCATCAGGATATATACATCTCTGCAAGAGAAAGAGGCACGAGCTTGATTCTTCTTCCCTTCCACCAGCAATTAAGTTCAGATGGTAACTTACTAGAAACAACCAATGTCGTATACAGAGATATAAACAAGAATGTAATGCAAGACGCGCCTTGTTCTGTGGGAATATTCATAGACCGTGGTCTTGTAACTTTCTCTCAAACATGTCTTCATATTCTTATGATCTTTGTCGGAGGCCCGGATGACCGTGAAGCGTTAGCAATTGCGTGGAAGATGGCAGGGCATCCGAGGGTTCAACTATCAATGGTTCGACTCTGTTTGTTAGATGAAGCTGCTGCTGCTGCAGAAGAAGCATCTCATCATTCTGAAGAAGCAGAGGGGATATTGTCCAATGCGATGGATAACGATAAGCAGAAGGAGTTGGATGATGAATATATAAGTAAATTTAGATACACTGCGGTGAATAATGAGGATTATATATCTTATTCAGAGGCTGATATTCGTGCAGGTGAAGATATCCCTAGAGTGTTGAAAGCACTTGACCAAAGAGGGTGTGATTTATACGTAGTTGGACAAGGAAATTGCAGGAACTCCATACTCTTCTCAAACTTACTAGAATGGTGTGATTGTTTGGAATTAGGTGTTATTGGGGATATTTTAGCTTCAAATATTTTTGGTACAAACTCATCTATTTTAGTTGTTCAACAGTATGGTTTTGGAGGGATGAAACTCGAGAGGAAACAAGACCATATGGCTAATAATAGTCGCTTTGGATCGCTAATTGTGAAGGCAGAATAAGAGTACATTCGGATTGACCCTTTTTTTTTTTTTTTCAAAATAGTACTTTAAAATTTAAAGTTTTAGCCTTTTAGGTATGGTTATAAAAATTAAACCAAACCGGGTTAGAATCTGATTCACCGATTTAGGATAAGACCCAATTCATCGGTTTAGGATATAAAATTTAATCTTTGGTCCGTCCAGTCCGAAGCCAGTGCTTGTAATTTTGGAATTTTTCCAAAATGTGTAAGTGAGTTCAAACCCTTCACCAAGCTATGTAGTGCTTCTTTATTATATATGCTAATTATAGTATACAGCTTCCAGAGCCTTGTCATTTACAAGCGTGCCTGCTTTCCAACTGGCCCAGGTTATGTCACTCTTTAATTTTTATTATTATGTATGCTAATATCATATATCACATAAATTCTCTATTAAATAGTTTATATTTATTTTATTTATTTTGGTTTTAATTTTAATTTACTTATTCTTAAGTTAACTAGATTTTTATTTAACTATAAATTTTATTAAATATTTATAAATTAAAAATACAAACAAAAAATCTTTTATTAATGAGAACTTATTTTTTCTTTATATGATTATATAATATCTATTAATATTATTTTTCAATAAATATTTGTAGTATATTATTAATATAATAGGTATAAATTAATTAATAAATTATTAAAATCTGAAAATAATTATTTTAATATAAAAACAAAATTAAAAATACCTATGAAGTTATAATAGAGAATAATAAAATTTTATATAATTATTTGATTATATTGATCAACCAGTTTAATTAATAATGCAACGCTTGAATTAATAATCCAGTGAGTATTCTAAAATTTAATTTTGATAACTATGCTTTTAGGTGATTGAATTGGGTATTCTATAATGAAAAATTACTTGTCATTAAAAACAGAAGGAATGTTTAATAAATTAAAATTATTTCTTAAATTTTAAAGTTCGATTTTGACTCATTTTTCATGTATAATTTATATTTTAATATGTATTTTATACAAAAATATTTACTATGGTGCCTAATTGCCAAAAAGATCAAATAGTTAATATTTAATATAAAAGTATAAAAGTTAATAAATTTTAAATATTTAAAATTTACTATCAAATGTGAGTTGAGCAAATAGAAAAAAATTATGTAATCCAGTATCATAGTTAATTGATATGTTCTTTTTATATAAATTTTAATTTTTTTATTTTAAATAAAAAATTTGACCCTCAGATTTGAGGTGAAATAAATTTTTTCGTTGTAAAATAAATCAGAGAATCCGATTAACGTGTTTAAAAAAATTTTAACATTAAAATACAAATTTAAGAATCAGATTTATATATTTAAAAGCCTTTTAAATAAAAAAAAATCTCACTCTCAAATTTGTATATTAACAAAAATTAAAAATTACAAATCTAAATTTAACCCTCAAATTTATAGTATCTACAGAAAAAAAAGATCTATAGAATTTTCATATTATTAGAAAATACTATTAGAACTACAATACTAAAATTAAAAAGCAACATATAGTAGTATGGTTAAAAATTAATTAACAAAATATTAAATTATTTTATCACTTCTTATAATTTTATCAAGTTTTTTATTAAAGTTTTATAATTTTAAAACTTTTAGTTAAATTCTTATACGTTTTAAATTTTGTAATTAAATATTTGTCAAATTAAAAATATTAGAATAAAATTTGATAAAATTATAAAATTTGACAGATTAATTTAACTTTAAGAAAATTAATTAATGCGATTGATTTTTTAATAAAAAGGAGGTAACATTCATGCAATTTTGTCTAAGAAATGATAATCACCAAAGACGACCGCCACTAAGACAAATATCTCCATGTTTTTTACATGTTTGTTCTTTTATGTCATGTTGGATTTTTTATTTAAATGATTTAAAATTTTATTTATTAAAATATGTAATATAGAAAAAATTTACGGTTTTATATACATATTATACATTTTGAGTACAGAGGAAAATAACTAAACACAGAGTTTGGGTACTGTATATCCGAAATATATTATATGTTTTTTTAAAAAAATAACACGGTTATATAGTGTAAAATTATATAATGTAAAATAAAAGAATAATTTTGTCCAGAATATTCGAGACATGTGTAAAATTATATAGTATCTTTATATTTTAGCATACAAAAAAAAATTAAAAACCATCAGAATTATCAATAGAATCAGTATTATTACCATAAAAAATAATATGATGATATAGCCAACCAAAAAATTCGACGATAATATTATTACCATAAAAAATAATTTGATGATATAAACATTGTTGGTAATATTTTACTATCAGATTTTGTCTTTTCGATGCTAATTACTGTTAAAAAAATTTAAAATAAACGTTGTGGAATGACCAATTTTTAGGTGACAAAGAGCTAATAATTATATTTCACACTATGATTACTTTTAGAATTTTTTATTGATAATTCTAACGGTAGTATTTTTTTAGAATTTAAAATTAAAAAATAAAATAAATAATGTCAAATATATTCGACAAAAATTGATGATATTATTTTTTGAATTAAAATTAAATTTTATTTAATTTTTTTATCATAATTATAAGATGTTTAAAATTAAATAAAAATTAATGAAAACTGAATATGTTTAAAATAAAAAACTATAGTGTAATAAAGTAATCTCGTCAAAAGAAAACTATATACTAATCAAAACACTAGACTTTATGGTTCTTGTAGTCGTCGTCCTCCTCTTCCTTCGGAAGGTCTCGCTACTGGTCCCAACGCAACAAAGCTATTGTGTGTGCTGGTGTTTAGGCTCGTGTACGTGCAAATGAGGATGTGCTGCCTCTAGCACCTGTGTCCACTGCACGCATCTGCTCATAGTAGATGATCATGTGCCATCGCTTACGTTGGATGTGCTGCAGCTCCTCTAAGAGCTTCTACCGCAAGGACTCTGATTCCACATCCCGAGCATCCTTTGCTGCCATGTATGTAAGAACTCGTCGTACCTCTGCTCAGTCAAATGGAGCTATTGACCCTGATCCTACAAGCTGAGTTAGGCTTTGGACCTGCTCACACAAATCCACTACGCCCTGTTGATATGCAGGATTGGTGGCCGAGGAAACCATGAAGGTGAACGTGCGTAGGTTGCTGGTGAAGAAGACTAGACTCCGAATATGTGGTTTTTCTGCTGCTCGGATGTGGTCTAGTGGCACACCGCATTAAGATCCACCACTGATCCGCCCGATGGGTTGTCGTCGTCTATCGCCTGCTGAGAATGCTGTGTTGCAACCTTCAATTTCTGGGTGTATAAATCCTATTACATTCAATGTTAATGTCAATATAAGAAGTTATATGATAATGTGTTATTAAATTTTATAAGAAGTCGATAACTTCAAAAAACTCCACAGACTACTGATCAGCAATCCTCTCCCTATTCTCCTTGAGGGTGTGGGTTTGCTTGAAGACCTCTAGCATCGAAACAGGACGATTCAGGGTCTTTACTTGCACATATTGAAAAAGCATATTACAAAAATTGACATCAACTAATTAAAGTAACAATGATAAAACAAGCTAACCATATGTAAAGAAGTTATGCCATTGATGAGTGAGCATCTTATACCCTTTTTTCTAGCATTTTCTAGTTGTTTTTAGTTAGATTTTATTTAGTTTTACTTGATTTTAGTTCAAAAATCTCTTTTGAAAACTACTTTGAGTTGTTTTGGTGTTTTTATGATTTTAGGTGAATTTCGAAACAATTTGGCGGAGTTTGAAGCAAAAAGGAAGAAAGCATGCAGCACCCTCTCTAGGCGCTAAATGCTAACAGAGGACCACAGCCAGCATGCCATTACCCCCCTCCCTTAGGGCGTTTCACACCAGTAGCCAGTCTGAATCACACTCAGTTCGCCTTCTCAAATGGATTTATCATTTCTTAATTTTATTTTATTTTCTTTTTGTAATTTTTATTTACAAACGATATCTTTTAGGTTTAGAATTTATTATTTCATTTTTATTTTCATTTGAAATTAGGTTAGTATTTAAAGAAAAAGATCACTTAGGTCTATGATCTTCCTTCCGCACGTTTTTAGAACCATAGTTTCTCTGTAAGTCATGAGCAATGAAACCTCCTGGTTAAGGTTAAGAGCTCTGTTTATTTCTATAGATTATAACTATTATTCTTCTATTTTAATTAATGTTTTGATTCAATTCTAAGGATTATTTTCGTTTTTAATCCTATAAACTGGGTGGATCGAGAGTATGACCCTTTTCTACTTGAATTTTTGTGATTCTCGAGAGAGTTATCTCGCTTGATCTACAACTTGAAAACAAATTCCTTTGAAATCGATAATTGCATAAACTAATTTGGATATGTGAATATAATCTTGTTAGTTTCGGGTAATTAGGGTTTTTGTGGCGCTAAACTAGTTTTCTGAACTTCACCCTCTAATTGGAATCAAGTGACCATGCGAGTGGCGATTGATAAAGGTTAGAGGAAGCTAAATCACTAAGAGATTAGGGTTTAGACATTTAAAGTTTTCCATAAAATGAATCATTCATTGTTAAAATAGTTGGTAAGAAATTTTAATCCAGAAAGATAAACATCTCCGAAGCCTTAACTGTTTTCTCATACTGTTTTCACACTAATTCTTATTTGCTTTCATTAATTGCTTATTTATTGTTCTATGTGATTTCAACTCACTAAACCCCCTTTTTGATTCACTTGACTAAGTCCAATCAGACAACCATTGCTTGCTTAGTTCGACAATTTTCGTGGGATCGACCCTCACTTACCTGAGGTATTATTTGGATAACTTGGTGCACATGTCGGTTAAGTTGTGGGAAATTCAAATTCCTGCACCAGCCATCACCTATCCTCGTAATTGTGGCCAAAACTCCTATTTACCTTGACGCTCTGGCCAATGCCCTGTTGGTCCTATTTGTGGCCTGACAATGTCTGAAGTCCTCATCCATCACACATACAGAAACTTCTTAATGTTGGGTCGAAGCCACATTGTCAAGTGGTCCCTCATCAGCTGCACGTCTTCTAACTTTTGTTAAAGATGCTTTGCCATGCAGTGGTGGAATATCTTCTTAATCATCTGATTGTGGGCCTCATCCCACGTAAATTTTTCCTGTACAATCAAATAATAGATGGTTAAAAACAAAGATAAAAGTAATTAAAACCATATTTGAAAAGTAATAACGTTGAATAACTTATTGCCCACTTGTCAAACACTTACCAAACTATCTCTCTCTGACCACAGCAGGAACCTTCTTGTAAGTGGGCTAGGACTGGTTGTACAACAATTTGATAATATTTACACACTCCTGCATACAAGCGTTATTATTCAGTGAAAATCAATGATTGGATAATTTACACTTATTAAAGAATATGCATTAAAGAGAATCAAAGGTAAATAGAATATATGAATTAAAGAAAGGATCTTGTTTACCCTGTCATGCTAGAAGGCCAAATCATCATCTTAGTAACCTGTGATGCTGTTGGATTTTCCTGGGATCCATGGGAGAAAGTTGGAACTGTTGTGGGATCGGCCACAGGAGGTGGCGTAGATGTCGGGGTCCTCTGAGGAGGTGGAGGCAGTGGAGGATTCCACTATAGCTGACGAGTGCTAAGTATTGGCTTAAAATTTTCACAAGTTAAAAAGCTCACGTTAATCATAGCTCTAAATCAGAATTCAACACTCTCAAAGTTTAGTTTAAAATGTCACAATTAAAAATAATAACCGAAAATTTAATCCCAAAGTGTTCTCACTTGGAATCACAATCGAGTGCATAATCATTGGTTATGAAAAAATTAGGGTATTAATGGCAATTGACAAAAATTTGAATAGCTGGAAAAAAAAAAAAGCAAGTATTGAGTAAATTCAAGAGAATTTAAAGTAAGATCAAGTAAGACAATTAACTAGTGAAGGAAAGTAAATTCAAATGCTAAAAAGATCTTAGCAAGGGTTGAGGGTTAAGGATCATTATCCTTGTCACTAGCCACAACATGATAACTACAAAGAGAAAACTCAATTCGTCAACCTCTATAAATTGAGAAAAGTCAATTAGGCTTAATTAATCCTAATATACAAGTTTTAACCGACTTACTAATTGAATTAGTAAAAGATTAGTGTTAGTAGAAACAAGATTAATTAACATCTTTAAATTATCAATCAACTTAAACATTAATAACTCAAGGTCACCTAATTTCTCAACCCCAAGCCAAAAATATAAAATTTACTATATCACTAATGTAAATATTTTATCAAACACTTAGTGTGTATAAAAATAAAGAATCATAAATTGCAAGAATAATAAAAGCTATAATTACTCAATTCAAGAATGCAATAACATTTACTCAAGTAAGCAACCATAAAGTATAAAACAACAACTTCATTCATGAAAAACATAAATTCGAAAAGAGTTTATAAACTAAAAATAACAAAATAGAAGTAATAAAAAATTCTAAGACACTAGAGTAGCAAAACAAGTAATTATAAACTAACAACTACAATAAAATAAACTAAAACCTAAAATCCTTGAATTCTAGAGATAAGTTGGAGCTTTTCTCTCTAGAATTTAAGAAGTCCTAAAACCTAAAAAACAAGTAAAAAAATGAGTTTATGTGAATATGTATGTTAGTCCCCTTCATGAATTGCTTCAAATATGGCCTCCCAAATAGTCTGAAATAGGCCAAAATGACCCCAAATCGCGAGTCACGTGCCATTTTTAATGAAGCACACGGCCAGACGTGTACGTGCTTACAAGTGAGTGTGCGCACACTAAAGCAAAGATCTCCATATATGCGTGCATACAGGTGGGTGCATGTGCACCAGTCTGAATCATATCCCTTCTTCCTTCATTTTTTTGTGAAATCTCCACTTTCACATGCTTTTCTTTCTTTTTTTCAAGCCATCCTTACTTTCTAAACCTTAAACAACTTAAACAAACATATCAAGAAATCGAATAGAATAAAAGTAAAATTAATTATTTTTAAAGGTCTAAAAAATATGTTTCAATCAATTAAGCACAATTAGGAAAAAATTCACAAAAGCATGCATTTCAAGAAATATGTGCAAGTTAAGTTGATAAATACCACTCTTTTCAATCTAAAAATTATCATAAATATGAATTTATTAACTCTCCTACACTTAGACAAAAGTATGTCCTCATGCTATACATTAATGAAAGAGGAAGTAAAGGGTACTAACACTCTTTAAATTCATGCTACCTAACACTCGTTCAACTATTCAGCCTAATTTTTCTACTTCTATCTACCTAGTTAAAATAAATCAATTTTCAAGAGCACATAAGAGCATATAGGGACAAAAGCAATATAGCAATCAATTCAATCCCATTAATCAATTTGAGTTCTAAAAGAACAAACAAACTCGCAAGATAAGATTTTCATGAGAAGGGAGAACTTAGATTGAGCAATCGAACCCTCACCGAATGTGTTTACTCTCTTATCACTCTAGTGTTTAGGGTTCAATTACTTAATTCTCTTCTAACCTTGCTTTCCAAGACTTATTCTCCTTCTAACAATCAACAAATATTCAATGCATACATACAAATAGCAAGAGTACTTTAGAGGATTGTAATAGGGCTAAGGACAAGGTGAGGATGTATTTAGTTAAGTAAACTAAAAATTTAAACTTTTGATTAGCCTAAACTTCTACTTAACCTACAACATCCTATTCAACTCTAATGCAAAATCCTACCACCTATTATATTTTGTCTTTTACTTTTCATGCACACCTATGTATTTTAATTAATTCACATCATATACGCACTTATTACTCTTAAGAATGTCGTATTAAACAATATTTATTACTTTAAATTTTTTTATATACAATTTTTTTCGAATAAATGCATATACTTTCACAGTACAATGCATGTATGTGCTTACTCAATTCCCAAAATTTTCAATCAAAACATATTTTCTCTCTATTAATATTTTTCTTTTCTCCCACATTTAAATGATGGAACATCCACTAGTCTAAACTAATCAAAGATCAAATTAGGGACATTCATGGTTTTTTGCTTCGGGGAGTATTATGCTAACATTTAAGAACAAAGGGGAATACATTAGGCTCAAAAAATGGTTAACAATGATAGATTGATAAGGTAAGACTTTTTGGACAAATGAGTTCATATGAACAATGGACACAATCATATAAATGTATGCATATACAAAATATTGGACATCAAGAATTAAACAAGTCAAAGATTGCAATTATAAATAGAACAACACACACAAGAATAAAATAGTAGTTTAAAGTATGCAACCACACATTTTAGGCTCAAATCTCATTAGGTTATGTGTTCTAGCTCTAATCAATGTTCCATAATCCTTGTTCAAGCAAGTTCAATAAAAAGTTCCAACTCAAGTTAATGGGATGCCCTAAAAAAAGATTTTTTTTTTGAAATCTTATTATTCTAACCAAGTATCCTAGAGAGTTAAACTTTTTTTGTTAGTTCGATGAATAAATAAAATTCTGAGTTTCTTCTCTATTCTCTGCTATTCTCGATTTAACACAATCATATAGGGAAAAACCTAGGTCCTATTATCCACAATCATCCAAACACAATAAAAGATAAAAATAAAAAATATATGTACCAACCATATTATCAAAACTAAATTAAATCCCTAAATTATATACAACCCAAAGCAAAATGCAAAATAAACTAAAAGAAAACTTCAGGTAACAAAATAGTTAACGCAAAACTTAAAAGATAATTTAATAACAAAAAATGAAAGGTGAAAGTATTTGCAAAAAAATCCTTACAACCAAAAGCCACTCTAATCCTCCCCCACACTTGAATGTCGCATAGTCCACTATGTGCTTGCTACAAAATGGGGTCGGAAGCTTGACCAACAACTATTCATCACAAGTGTCCGTGGCATCTGTATCCATGGCCTGACTGTCATCCTCGGTGTCCTCTTCAACAGCTCTAGCGAGTCATCAGGGGCAGGTCCAGATCTCCACCATCAAGCTTCGCCACAATCTACTGAAATCGCCGTGAATTGTAGCGCTCATTTTGTCAAACCTCCTGAAGTAGCTCCTGAACCATGTAGTATAATGGCTGGACAGGAGGTGCTGCTACTAGTGGTGGTATAGATGAAGAAGTCTCACCAATATTCTTCCTTTTCAAATCCTGTGATTCTAACATTACCCGTTTGCCATGCAGAATAAATTTCTTTCTATTCGGGACACGAACCATGACATCATTTTGCCTCCTAAACTCTCCGATTACATTTTTCAGGTTCATGATGAAGGATGAGAAGGGAAGATTATATTTCTGTAGCTAATTTACCTTCCACATGGAATCCTGCAGGAGTCATAGAATGTAGACTTTCGTCCCCTCTAAGATCACCTCCAACCGAATACGTGTCCCATGGGTGCTTGGCAATATATAGTTACACACTATCTGTTGTCACACCCATTCCTCAAGGATCAAATTTCTCTTTGCTATGTTTAGAATCCATTGTTCAACCGTTTAGGCAATCCTCTTCTCCACCTTACCTAGTTAGATATTTTCTTGTCTGTAATCTATTAGTATCTTCTGGTAGGCATCTTGATTTGGCAGAAAATGTGGAATGTCCAAGAAAGCTTCAATTGCCCTTGAGAAGATATCCAGTTGCTTCTCCCTAAGGAACACTGTCTCTAGGGTGTTGGGTGTTGTGGTTATAGTTTCGATAAAATTCTCGAACTATAGACTCGTTAACCTCCACCGGGTTGCTATCCAGAAACTTTCACCGATAAAAGGCAATTCAATTATGCACGAAGAATGACAAGCGCTCTAGAATGTTCAACTTCATCTCGCTATGCATGAATTTTGATAGGAGCCATTCATAGAAGTCTTCTACCTTCTGGTTGCAGAAGGTGGTCGGATCGCTACTCGGGTGAACACTAGAAGTTGAATGGCCAGTGACTACGGGTACGGATGAAGAAAAAGTGGACTCTTTCTCTTTGTGGCTCATCCTAAACATGCAAAAGATAATATGTTAAAACATAAACACAAATTAAGCAGGCAAAATGAGTAAATTCTAAGACAAGAAAATTATAATTGAAAAGGAGAGCATAACCCAATAACAAATTTACTCCTCAATTATTTCTAAACAGCAAGTATCTTAGAATAAAGCGATTTCAACCATAATGTGTCTTAGTGAATCTAAATCAAATACAAAGTGTGGAAAACACTTCAATTAATCAGGCAACACTTAAGGTAAAAATCAGCTCAAAGGGAAGTGAAGATATAATACACTAAAGTAAGGTGAATTGTATAATGTTGTGACATGAAAGAAAAAAATGTGTGTATTTTAAGTATGCCGCAGTTTAGAATACACACATTGGTCACTTAAAAGCATTATGCCACAAACAACCAATCAAGTATTCAATTTTCTCATATTAGCGCGCCTAAGATGTTTTAAAGAGAACTTGAAAGTTAAAGAAAATAAACAAGCCAAAAGAGCACAAAAACACTTGGGCACTAAAAAAATTGATGCAATTGTGATGAATTATGCAAAAAAGGAGTTTTAGAGTGTGTTTTGTGATGGAAATTCAATATCTCAAAGAAACCAACATGGTATTTATTGGTGCGGTATTTTACAACCCACAAACTAACCGGCAAGTGCACTGGGTCATACCAAGTAATACTTTACGTGAGTAAGGGTCGATCCCATGAGGATTGATGGTTTAAGCAACAGTTATTGAGTGATAAGCTTAGTTAGGCAAGCAGAAAAGGGTTTTGAGATATTCAAAAGGTTTAAATTCGAACTCAGAATATAAAAAGGATAGACAAATAAATAAGTTGGGAATAAAATATGGAGAAAACTGTTAAGGTTTCAGAGTTATCTATTTTTTCGGATTAACTTTTCTTACTAACTATTTTAATTATGTAGGATTTAATTTATGGCAAACTATATGTGACTAGACCCTAATTCCTTAGACCTTTCTAGTCTCCGCTAAAATTCATTAACTCCCAATTCCTTGGTCAATTAATTCCAATTAGAAGCTACATGATCAAATTCCAGTTTATATGCCACAAAAACTCTAATTACCCAAAAATAAAAGGATTATATGTCACGTATCCCGTTAAATCCAGATAATTAAAATTTAGGAGAATGTGTTTTCAAGCTGTTGTTCAAGTAAAGAGCTTTTCCAAGTTTTACAGGAACTCAAATAGAAAGAGGGTCATACTTCCGTTCCACCCAAATTAATAAAATAAAGAGCGAAAACAATTCTTAAATTATAAATCCACACATGAATTAAAATAGAAAAAGCAATAAAATCAATCCATACAAATAGACAGAGCTCCTAACCTTAACAATGGAGGATTAGTTGCTCATGGAATGTAAAATGTAAATTTGTATAGAATTCCTTAATGGAATCCCCTCATGGAATCCCTCTAATGGCATCTCAATAGAAGAGAAGTCTCCCCTTTTTATAACTAATCCTAATTAATTTAAAATCTAATATCTAAAATTAAGATAATATCTTTTCCTATTTTCAAATTCAAATTTGAATTTAAATCAGAATTAATTAACTACTTCGCGTCTTGTAACCTGTGGACCACTTGGCTTCACTGGATCTGCGCCTAACTTGGGTGTTAAAATGGGGCCCAGAAATCACCCCCAGCGGTTTCTGCATTTTTTGCACGTGGCACATGTCACGCGTACGCGTCAGTCACGTGCACGCGTCGCTGGTCTTCTTCGCAAGTCACACGAACGCGTCGGTCACGCGCACGCGGGCTGAGTAAATCTTCAAATCACACATTGCCATGGAAAGCTCCAAATCACGCGCACGCGTCAGTCACGCGTATGCGTCGCTCCTCGCTGCCATCTCCTTTGATTATTTTGTTGCAGAAACTCCATCAAATCCAGCCGAATGCTACCTAAAATAAATAAAATTACAAAAGACTCAAAGTAGCATCTATATTGGCTAAAAGATAATTAATTCTTTATTAAACTCATCAAATCAGATGCAAATTCACTAGGAAAAGATAAGAAAAATGCTCACGCATTATTTATACACAACACACATACTCAAAACTCAATTAACAAATAATTTTTAGCACATTAAAATCCAATATCACAATGAGACTTAATGAATCATGCCAAGAAAAATCAAACTTTCTAACTCACATGGTAGTTACTACATGCAATTTAAAACGAACAATATGCAATTTAGAATAAACAAGCATTCTAATAACACCAATTCACACAAAATTAGCAGCAATATCCATCAATTCAATCAATTTCCAACACTTGCAGTAATATATCACGAACTAATAATCTTAAAAATAATCTATCTTAACCACCTAAATCCACTAAAATAAAAAAATTTAAACGAACTTAATTAAATTAACTAACTAACAAACTAACACAAAAGAAGTAAAAAGCATTGAACATTACCTAGGTCGAAGAAGTAAGAACTAAAAATGCAGAGAAGAAAAGGACGTTGCACGAGCACTATGATGTTGCCGAAGCCAGAGGCAAAAGATGAGTGATTATCAGAGCTAGAAGGTTTACTGGAAAAGGAGAAAACAGGAGTGCCCTGTTTCAGTACTTGAGAGTGAGGGAGGTTGGGGGTTGAGGGGCATAAGGAGAGAAAGACGAAGAAGGTAGCCACGGCGGCGTTAGGTGGTCGGCAGCGAGAAGAGAATGGGGGGAAGAAAGAGAGAGCGCGCTTCACGGTGGTGGTGAGAAGAGAAAAAGAAGAAAATAGGAAGAAGGGTAGTGGTCGGTGGTTCACATAGCAACGATGGTGTAATGGTGATGGAGGTGAGATGATGAAGCTCAACGATGATGTGGGCTAAATAGAAGGAAGAAGAAGTTGAAAGAGAAATAAAGTTGAGAAAAAAGAGGAAGAGCTCACCGGCGGTGATAAATAGAGGGAAAAGGTGGAAGATGGTGATGGTGGTGAGAGGAGAGGGGCGAGGAAGTGGCACGGCTAAAAGGGAAAAGTGAGCTGCGTGAGAGAGAGAAGGAAGAGAGAAGGAAAAAGAGGCTAGGATTTCTTTCAAACCCATGAAGGACGTGCAGCTCGTGAGCATGCATGACTCAAGAGGTTCAACACTTGTGGTGCACGCACACACAGTGATGCGCATGCACAAGAAGCTTTTTTTTTTAGGGAGGGGTGCGTACGCACAAGGGATTGTGCATGCACGACTCAGGAGCCCTGTAATCATGTGTGCGCATGCACATGAAACCTATTTTTGAGCATATTGGAACTCTAAAGTCACCAAATATGACATCCAACATGATTTTTAACCTCCAAAAACTATTTTTATCATTAAATTATAAAATTGCGACTAAAAATCTATCAAACTAAGCTAACCAAAAAGGAAAATAATCACAAAAGTTGCTAAAAATAAGTGGAGTTAGAAAAGTTTTACCATGGTGGGGTGTCTCCCACCTAATACGTTTGTTTATTATCTTTAAGTTGAACGGCTGGTGAGGATCTTGTCACGACGGTTTATGCTTGAGTTCATCCTTGAATTCCCACCAATATTTTGACTTCATATATTCTTCGGGATCCCAAATTACTAGCAACAAGCCTCTAAGGATTTCAAGAAAAGAAAAGAGTACCCCAGGACCCCAAATTTTTTATGTCCAGCCGCTTTCTTGTTAATCTTCACACTTCTATTTAGGTGACAAAAATTTCAAATTCTCTTTTAAGCTCCAAGTCCTAATTCGAAATCAAACAAATTGAGCCTTGCACCACCTTTGGACTCCAAGTGTTGATATTCTAACTTTAGTGAACCTTGATTCACATTGCCACCTGACATCCAATTTCTTATCACTTAGCACTCCAAGAAGAGTTCTAAGTTGATCATTTGTTTCTAACAAAGTATATTGATGTGGGCAAAGAAAATTAAAGAATGAGATTCTTACCCACTCAAATTGTGTTAGATGGTGACTTAGCAAGGGGTATTCCTAAAGGATTTGGCAATGTCATTCCCGCTCCATTTGACTCTTCTGTGATAACCTCCACCTCTTGATTGTCAACTTTTTCCACATCATCTTCATTGGTCAAATTGTATTTTGAAGGTTGTCTATATTTCTCTTCAACATCATTTTCATACCCAATAGAAGAAGGTTTAAAAAGATCATCGAGGTCATTGGTTGATACAAAAGTATCCTTAATGATGGAATTCATCTTTTGCTCAATTCCTAGCTTTTCAACTACTCCTTCCGATTCAATGCGCTCAACATCCTCCACTTGTTTCACCCCACTCTTCGGCTCCTCATATTTCACTTTAGATTTCAAGCTTTCTTCTATACCACTCTCTTTGGCTGACTCTATTTCTGCACATTCGTCTAATGGTAGTACAAGAAAAGAGTGTGTAGGTAGGCTTGTAGAAATTCAGTCCATCAATTCGTTGAGTTGGTTCAGTTTCTCATATTTCCCTTTGATGAAGATTGAAGCTCTTTTTATTCTTGGATCAATGGTTGAAAATCTTCTTCTATGAAGGGTTGTAAGGGAAAAAAAAGATTGGTCATGTAAGAGAACTATAAAAGTAAGGATTTTGGAATAGCTATAGTTCAAAGGATGGTTGTTCATAAGGCTCATAAGGGTGGTGGTGGTAAGGTGGATATCTATTTGGATACGTAGAGCTTCAGGATAATGATTCTAACAAAAATTTCATTGTTAATGGACAGAGAGTCAAACATTATCTTGAAAGCAATTTTGAGCAAGAATGCTCAAAACTGAGACTTGATTAAAAGTTCAGTAATAGTCCAGCTAAAGATAATAAAGAAGCGCTTATTGAGAGGCAACCCAATTTTTATTTATCTATCTTTCTATTGTTCTCTTATGTTTTTATTAGGTTTATGATCATGTGGAGTCAGAAAACAATTGCAAAAATTAAAAACAGAATAAAAAATAGCAGAAAAAAGCACACCCTGGAGAAAGAGTTGTCTGGCGTTTAACGCCAGAAATAAGCACCAAGCCAGCATTTAACGCCAGAAACAAGCATCAGGTTGGCGTTAAACGTCAGAAACAAGCTATATTTGGGCGTTTAACGCCAGAAACAAGCAGCAGTCTGGCGTTAAACGCTAGGATTGCACTAAGAGGGCGTTCTACACGCCTAAATGGTTCAGGGATGAGAAATCTTTGACACCTCAAGATCTGTGGACCCCACAGGATCCCCACCTACCTCACCATTCAAATTCAAACTATTCCCTTCCCAAACTCACCCATTCACACACCTCCATCTCCTTCATTTCTCTTTCTACTCCCTTCTTTCTTCTTTTGCTCGAGGGCGAACAATATTCTAAGTTTGGTGTGGTAAAAGCATAGCTTTTTTTGTTTTTCCATAACCATTGATGGCACCTAAGGCCAGAGAAACCTCAAGAAAGAGGAAAGGAAAGGCAATTGCTTCCAACTCTAAGTCATGGGAGATGGAGAGATTCATCTCAAGGGTCCATAGCTCAGTAGTAGAGTATTTTACTGCACATCAAGAGAGCCCACTCATGGACCTCAACAAGAGCATGAGGAATTCCCTCATCAAGAAATCCCTGAGATACCTCAGGGGATACATTTTCCTCCACATGATTATTGGGAGCAACTAAGGATTGGAGCACCAAAATCACTAGGGATCAAGCAACAGAGGCAAGAAAGAGACATAGAGGAGCTCAAAAACACCAGTGGTCCTTCAAGAAAAAGGTGCCACCCTCACTAAGGTGGATTAATTTCTTAACTTCATTGTTCTTATCTCTCTGTTTTTCGGTTTTATGCTATATGTTTGTCTATGTTTTGAGTCTTTACTACATGATCATTAGTATTTAGTAACTATGTCTTAAGGCTATGAATCATTCCATGAATCCTTCACCTCTCTTAAATAAAAAATGTTTCTAATACAAAAGAACAAGAAGTACATGAGTTTTGAATTCATCCTTGAAATTAGTTTAGTTATATTGATGTGGTGGCAATACTTTTTGTTTTTTGAATGAATGCTTGAACAGTGCATATTTTTTATCTTGTTGTTTATGAATGTTAAAATTGTTAGCTCTTGAAAGAATGATGAATAAAGAGAAATGTTATTGATAATCTGAAAAATCATGAAATTGATTCTTGAAGCAAGAAAAAATAGTGAATAAAAAAAAGCTTGCGAAAAAAAAAAAACAAAAACAAAAGAAAAAATAAAAGAAAAAGAAAAAGCAAGCAGAAAAAGCCAATAGCCCTTAAAACCAAAAGGCAAGGATAAAAAGGATCCAAGGCTTTGAGCATCAATAGACAGGAGGGCCCAAAGAAATAAATACAGGCCTAAGCGGCTAAATCAAGCTGTCCCTAACCATGTGCTTGTGGCATGCAGGTCCAAGTGAAAAGCTTGAGACTGAGTGGTTAAAGTCATGATCCAAAGTAAAAGAGTGTGCTTAAGAACTCTGGACACCTCTAATTGGGGACTTTAGCAAAGCTAAGTCACAATCTGAAAAGGTTCACCCAGTTATATGTCTGTGGCATTTATGTATCCGATGGTAATGCTGGAAAACAAAGTGCTTAGGGCCACGGCCAAGACTCATAAAGTAACTGTGTTCAAGAACCAACATACTAAACTAGGGGAATCAATAACACTATCTGAATTTTGAGTTCCTATAGATGCCAATCATTCTAAACTTCAAAGGATGAAGTGAGATGCCAAAACTGTTCAGAAGCAAAAAGCTACTAGTCCCGCTCATCTAATTAGAACTAAGCTTTATTGATATTTTGGAATTTATAGTATATTATATTCTTTTTATCCTATTTCATTTTCAGTTGCTTAGGGACAAGCAACAATTTAAGTTTGGTGTTGATGAGCAGATAATTTATACGCTTTTTGGCATTGTTTTTAGGTAGTTTTTAGTAGGTTCTAGCTACTTTTTAGTATATTTTTATTATTTTTTAGGCAAAATTCATATTTCTGGACTTTATGAGTTTGTGTGTTTTTCTGTAATTTTAGGTATTTTCTGGCTGAAATTGAGGGAGCTGAGCAAAAATCTAATTCAGGCTGAAAAAGGACTGATGATGCTGTTGGATTCTGACCTTCTTGCACTCGGAATGAATTTTTTGGAGCTATAGGAGTCCAATTGGTGCGATCTCAATTGGGTTGGAAAGTAGACATCCAGGGCTTTCCATCAATATATAATAGTTCATACTTTGCGCGAAGATAAACGATGTAAATTGGCATTTAACGCCAGTTCCATGTTGCATTCTGGCGTTGAACGCCAGAAACAGGTTACAAGTTGGAGTTGAACGCCAGAAACAGGTTACAACCTGACGTTTAACTCCAGAAACAGCCCAGGCACGTGAGAAGCTCAAGTCTCAGCCCCAGCACACACCAAGTGGGCCCCAAAAGTGGATTTCTGCACTATCCATCTTAGTTTACTCATTTTCTGTAAACCTAGGTTACTAGCTTAGTATTTAAACAACTTTTAGAGACTTATTTTGCATCTCATGACATTTTTAGATCTGAACTTTGTACCTTTTGACGGCATGAGTCTCTAAACTCCATTGTTGGGAGTGAGGAGCTCTGCAGCGTCTCAATGAATTAATGCAATTATTTCTGTTTTCCATTCAAACACGCTTATTTCTATCTAAGATGTTCATTCGCACTTCACTATGAAGAAGGTGACGATCCGTGACACTCATCACCATCCTCAACCTATGAACGCGTGCCTGACAACCCCCTCCATTCTACATTATATTGAATGAGTATCTCTTAGATTCCTTAATTAGAATCTTCGTGGTATAAGTTAGAACCCTTTGGCGGCCACTCTTGAGAATCCGGAAAGTCTAAACCTTGTCTGTGGTATTCTGAGTAGGATTCAAGGATTGGATGGCTGTGACGAGCTTCAAACTCGCGATTGTTGGGCGTGATGACAAACGCAAAAGAATCAACGGATTCTATTCCGACATGATCGAGAACTAACAGATGATTAGCCGTGCTGTGACAGAGCATTTGGACCATTTTCACTGAGAGGATGGGAAGTAGCCATTGACAACAGTGATGCCCTACATACAACTTGCCATGGAAGGACCCTTGCATGTTTCAAAGTGAGAAAGCATTATGTTACAGGAATTCAGAAGACAAAGCATCTCCAAAACCCCAACATATTCTCCATTACTGCATAATAAGTATTTATTTCATGCTCTTTTACTTTTTACAATTAAAACTAAGAATCATTATTGATATTATATCCTGACTAAGAGTTACAAGATAACCGTAGCTTGCTTCAAGCCAACAATCTCCGTGGGATCGACCCTTACTCACGTAAAGTATTACTTGGACGACCCAGTGCACTTGTTGGTTAGTGGTATAAGTTGTGAAAAGTGTGATTTACAATTTTGTACAACATCTAACCCTATTTAATTTTTAATTAAACTAAAATAATATAATAAGCACACAATAAAAAATTTAATAAAACTCTATTAAAAAAATTTAAAGAAAACTAATTTATTAACTTAATTTAAAATTTACCTAATCTAACTTTACTTTTAAACACTGATCACACATGTCAAAATTAAATAAAGTTATAACAATACCATAAGTTAGAAAAAAATTCTATAAAAATTAAGATTGAATGAAAATTTACCTTCGATGGTGGCATCTTTGTTTCGGTGCAAAATTTGATGTAAAGTTTTTCTTTTTTATGAAAACTAAACAAAATGAAGACAATACTTACCTCTAGTTCGATGGACCACAACAACGGTGGGTAGAGATGCGGGAGACAGTTTCTGTGTGACTCCCACAGAAATGACGACCACAAAATGAAGTGTGATGACAACGAAGGATAACTTGTGACGCCAACAGAGGTGGGCTTCAAATGAGAGGAGAAGGAAAAAGAAGAGAAAAGAGGAGAAGAGAGATTGGATTCACAGAATGAGGGAGAAGTGGCTCACATTTCAAATTTACTGTCAGATTTACGAGTAAAAAATCCAATGGTAATAAGCTGCCAGTAACCAAAACGATGCATTTCATTTTTTAGGGTTGCCAATGAATTTTTTGCTTGTAAATGCAACAGTAATGTTGGCTCCAATAAATTATTCCTTCGTACCAGAACTTGCTGGCAGATTTTGGAGGGGGTTACAAAATTTGACGATAACATTTTAGCCAGACAAAAATATTCACCAACTTTCACGCAAAATCCGACGATAAATTCGTCGGAACAGTTCCAAGCAGAAGTCAATGATAAATTTGATAGTAATCAGCAAATTTCTTGTAGTGTAGATAATTACATCAAAAGATATTTTTTATATAAGGAGTTTGAAGCCTCCAAAGTTGACCACAATACATTCATGCCACTACTCTCTGTTCTTCTTCATAGAAATAAATAGTAATAAATTTTTATGTGTAGTTGTTTATCCCAATGGGATCATAAAAAATGATGAGGATAGAGTGATATTTAAGTGTAATTCACCTATAATATTGTGCACTTGCTATTTTGTTTCTCTAGTTGTGCTAAAGAATGTCATCTTGCCCAATATAGTGGCAATAGGTTCCAAAAGAGTTGGGAGAACTGTCTATTGATTCTTATTAACATCAATAGGTAACACAATAATGAACTTGTATTAAGCTTGTGTGTTAAAGTTTAACATATATCTGACAAACCCCAATTTGACGGTTTATCTTGTATTGAATTTAGGGGATTTTGTCACCTTTCACCCACATTTATTCAATAAAATAGCATGGTTTTGTATATTCTCCTTTAATTGTGCTTAAGAGTGAAAACATGCTTTTTAGGACTCAAAATAGATAAATCTAATTCTCCTTGATTCCATTAGATGCCTTGATATGTTCGTTAAGTGGTTTAAGGTTTAGGAGGCAAAGATTGGATCAAGGGAATGAAGAAAGAAGCATGAAAAGTTGGAGAACCCATGAATAAATGAAAGAACCGGAAAGCTGTCAAGCCGACCTCTTCGCACTTAAATGACCATAACTTGAGCTACAGAGGTCCAAATGATGCGGTTCCAGTTGGGTTAGAAAGCTAACATCCGGGGCTTCGAAACGATATAAGATTTACCATAGTTGCTACAAGTATGGTGGCGCGCACGCGCAAAGTACGCGCACGCGCCGTTGCTGCCACCTAGTCCACTTGAAGCAAAACGTGGCCAGCGATTTTAGAAGCCTTGTGGGCCCAATCCAACTCATTTCTGATGCTATTTAACCCAAGGAGTGAAGAGGGAAACACATGTTAGTTACCATTAGTCATAGTTTAGTTTTAGAATTAGTTAGAACTAGTTTCTAGAGAGAGAAGCTCTCACTTCTCTCTAGAATTAGGATTAGGATTAGGTTTAGTTCTTAGATCTAGATTTTAATTCATCTTCTCCTACTTCTACCTTCTCAATTTCTTGTTGTTACATTCATTCTTCTTCCATTCTTTGGTTGTAATTTCCTTTATGTTGTTCTTATACTTTGATTGTAGATCTACTTTTGTTTCTTCCATTTCCTTTCAATTCAATAAGAGGTAATTCACAATAATTGTTCTTCTTTACTTTTCTATTGTTGATCTCTTGTTTTTGTAGTTGTGGATTCTTTTAATTCTTGCATTTAATAATGTTCACTTCTATTGCACTTTATGTGTTTGTTGAAATGTCTCTTTTAGTTTTAGTGTAGAATTTGTTCCTCTTGGCCTAGGTAGAGTAATTAGTGACACTTGAGTTATCTAATTCCTTTGTTGATTGATAATTGGAGAGATTGCTAATTGGTTTGGAGTGCACTAAAGCTAGTCTTTCCTTGGGAGTTGGCTAGGACTTGTGGCTCAAGTCAATTCATCCACTTGACTTTCCTTTCTTTAGTAAGGGTTAACTAAGTGGTAGCAATGAACAATTCTCATCACAATTGAGAAGGATAACTAGGATAGAACTTCTAGTTCTCATATCTTGCCAAGAGCTTTGTTAGTTGTTAGTTTATTTTCTTTGTCATTTATATTTCTTGTCCAAAATCTTAAAAACCCCAAATATGATTCACAACCAATAACAAGACACTTCATTACAATTCCTAGGGAGAACGACCCGAGGTTTAAATACTTCGGTTTATAAATTTTAGGGGTTTGTTACTTGTGACAAGCAATCTTTTGTATGAAAGGATTATTGTTGGTTTAGAAACTATACTTGCAACGAGAATTCATTTGTGAAATTCTATACCATCAAAAATCCAATCGTCAATATCTTGATCACTGAATTGAATAAATACACAATTACATATTAACATATATATATATATATATATATATATATATATATAGAGAGAGAGAGTATATACTGAACTAGGAAAAATTGAATTAATTCGGTGCATCTCAAATATTTGTTTATGTTATATGGTATTGCAGCATATATGTTTCACCAGAACTAACAAATTCTTATGAAATAAAAAAACATTAATCCTGTGAAAAAAGAGGGAATAGCACGAGAGCAATAAATCGGAATGTGTGAAGTGTATTAAAAGTATGAATGATGAATCTCATCATCTACCAAAGCTACGGCTAGTGTTTTATATACATACATGAATACAAGTATACGAAACTTCTAGATCAAGTTAACTAAATAACTGATAAAATTAACAAGCAAGCTCTTAAAACCTTCACTCTTTCTGAGACGCCATATAAAAAATGAAATGAACATGACCATACGCATCAGATAACACTTCCTACATCTTAGGTGCCGACTTACAATATTCAAGATAGATCTATAGCTTAAACGCCTCATCATCCGCACAATGTTGAGTGTAACCAACATAATAATTAAAACCAATTATGATAGTTATAGAGGCTCAATGTAAGTTTTGGGAAAGCTAAATTTTATGATTCAATTTCTATGATTCAATAACCTAGTAATGATGGCACTTGTTTAAACAAGTAGAAACTCAACAAGGATCAACATATGAATGTTAAAATGCATATATATATTATAGAAAGGGCAAGGGCTAGAGAAACTTTGTGATTTAAAGGGTGTTTTCATTTATACTTAACTTCTTAGAGTTATCATAATTTATTAACTCTATCATACATGCAAGACTATAAAGAAATATAGTTCTGAAGTATTAGAAATAGGATCATGTGGACAAAGAAATAAAAATAGATATTTATTAATAATAACATGAATATTTTACATAATTAGTAGAAATAGATTGGAAAAGAAAAATTGATTGCAAAGTAACTTATAAACTGTACCAAACTAGTGAAGACATTCTTAAAAGTTTTGTTCAATACAATTAATTGTAAAACATGTGAGCCTTTATAGGACATGATTGTTCATTGTCTCCAACTTTTCTTAATGTTAAATGTGTTTAAGTGATGAATGGGATGTAGCAAAACTTTTATCTTGTTCTTAGAGAATCAAATCGTTTCGCACTATGGTTATACATGTTATTAGTTAGATAAGCAAACATATCAACAGTATTAATTGAGCAGGGCACGAAAAGCTAGAAAATTAAATGTTTTCTTTTTTCTTTTCTTTCTTTCAGGTCATGAGTGTTAAAGCAATTGAAAATGCTATAAAACTTACATTAGAAGGTGCAAATCAACTTGTTTACTATCAGACTTGGATCTTTTTGATAGTCGTTGTTTCCTGCATCATTACTCAATTAAATTATCTTAACATGGTTAGTATCACTATTGATTTTGTTTCCTTTAAAACATGAACATAATTTTTAGGATTTGAAATAAAAACTTAGAGCCACATAGTTTGTATTCCTTTTGTAAGAAATGATATGCTTTCATGTTTAGACTTTCTATTATATGTCATCTGCTTAATATGAGGAAACATCTCTCTTTGTTGGAGGTGATTATAGTTTTATGGACTAAAATCCAGTTTATTTTTCTTTGATCACCACTTATTTTCATTCTTATATTTTTTTTCTGTTCCATGTTCATACTGAAACATTTAGCTAAAGTCACTTTCTAATTGAAGAAATGATTTGAAAGTTAAGAGCTAATCTAGAAGTTCAATGTGTAACCCTCTAACCTAAATAACATCCATGTCATGCTTAACATAGACTAACAATTAATGATCTAGAAGGATGGAATTGAATTTTTTATTTTCCATAAAGTGTTTGCATCATTTGCGTGGAATTATATGGTGACATACACTTTCATGTTTGCAGGTGTTGGATACATTTAACACTGTGGTTGTATCTCCAATCTATAATGTCTTGTTCATATCTTTTACAATATTAGCTAGTGCAATCATGTTTAAGGTTGTATTAACTAAAACAAAATGAAAATGTTCCCTAAAAGAATGAGTTATCTCACACATCAAGTGTTTAACTATCTGTCGTAATCTTCTACCCTCTTTTTCTTATTAGTACTATTCTGGTCAAAGTATAAGCAGCATTGCATCAGAGCTATGTGGTTTTATCACGGTGTTATCTGGCACAGAAGTATTGCATAGTACAAAAGAGTCAGATCCTCCAGTCTCTACAGGTAATGCCTCATTGTTTCCTATTTTCTTGTAATGCTTCAGTTAAGAAACTTCTGCTATTTCTGAAAATGATCATTGCCTAATTACCTTTCCTGTATAGATTTGTTTAGTCCGTTGTCTCCGAAAGTAACATGGTATATCCAAGGCAATGGTGAGTCTTGGAAACAGAAGGAAGAAAACGGGTCACCACCTTTTAACTTAATTACGGTTGTACGACAAGATCATTTCACGTGATACTGAATTATTAAGTGGTAGAACTGCAAATTAGAATCACCTAATGCTACCGTTGAGTTAGACAGCCCCCATACTCCAATGACATTTTTCTTCAATTTATTCTACATTAAGATACATAAATGTGGCAGTGTTACTCTGTGACTCCATCTATCTAGTTTTGCAACAAGTTTCAAGAGGCTCCTATCACATTATTTTGGTAGATAAGTCGTGCTTCCTTTTTTCAGAGAATATTTGTTTCTGTGGCAGAGTGTGAAATGAAAGCTCGTGCGCACAATCACCAAAATTTCCTAGTTAGTTTTTTTCCTAGTTTGTATGTTTTGTTGTATTGTTATTATTTTGCATTATTTTTACCCTCTTGTGCTCTTTTTCCAAATTGTATCCTCCAGTTCTTAGCTGATTTTGGTGTTCATATTCTGGTGTTTCTCTGATTGTGGGAGCTAATCCATGTAAATTAATTAGTGTAATTTTAATTATTTAACTAGTTATCATTGAAAACTTATGAATGTCTATATATATTACAATTTTGATTCATCTATAGTTCAACACCATTAAGATTCTAAACAAAAGTAAAGCTACTCACTCAGCCTTTAATTGTTTGATCTGAGTTGAGCTAGGTCTTAAAGATAGGTCAATGAACTTGTTTGGCCATCTATACAAGAACATTTATTCAATTATGGAAAATTGTTGTACACCAAAAAAATATGGAAAATACTTTGAAATATCATCTTAATTAGTATTGATGGCATTTTGAATCTTAGTTTAAATTCTAAAATTGTGGTTTGGATGAAAGTTACTTTGGTTATAAAAGTAATAGTTGTATATCACAAGCATATTGTGTTATTCTGCCAGGATATTTCTAATTCTGAACTTGAAGAGAAAATGGTTGCCAGAGTTACACTTATTCTACTTTGAATTAATATATGACTAATTTAGTAACGAATTTTTAGTATGTATATAATATTTTTGATAAATGTTACATAAAAATATTCTATATTCTTTCACAAAATGCTTTCAAAGAGTTCTAAATTAAATTAATATATTTAAAATTAATAATTGTTTAAAAAATTACCTTGTTTCCACCCAAAGTTCCTTTGGCAAAGCCATCGAGACTTTAGATAAGACCTAGCCCACCACTCTTTTGGCATTGCCATCAGAGCAAGAAAGCTAGGGGATCAAATATTTCTATATCTACACCATTGTTGGATCAAATATTCCTATATCTACACTATTGTTCCATACATACGTATATTCCTACACAATTGACCAAGCTAAACCATATGCTACCCTCTAATAATGTCTTTAAAATCGGCATACATTCATATTTTAGAAAAAAATTAAGGTAACAATAAAACCAAACTAAATATACTAAAATAAATATTCAATCTATTTTTTTTGTGTGTTTTTCTTGCTTGAGTAGTCTCCTCCTCTTTTCATAAATTCTCTTTGATCCAATAAAACACACATATTATGTTATAATTCCTACATAAAATATTAATTAAAACAGGATAACTACCATGATTAAATAATTCAAAGAGTTTAGAGTAACAAATTAAATAATTTTTAGATTAATGAAGAATCCACGTACGATAGTCAACTATGTCATGCATACTATTTCCTCTTAGCTTTTCTCCTCTAGCTATTTTCTCCTGGCATTCAAAGAATTTTTTAGAACAACTTGTTGATAAGTTCTTGTTTTAACATATTTGTTTGAAATCCTTGACCATTGTCTTCCTAATTCTTCATACCCTTGGAAACCTTCCCAAAACTATTTTGATATAATGAATGATTAGCAGATTTTATAGAAAAGTTCTTTCTATCTGACCTTTAAATGACAAACATATATAATACTATTAATTAATACGTACTTGTACTCTTGTGAAGTCCAATGAACTATTTTTTGGATTAAGTTGTTGTTGGCATGTCAGTTTTGTTCTCTTGTTGCCCCTGGCATGGCTGATGACGGTAACATAATATGCATTCGCACTGCCATGTCTGCCGTGGCCGCCATTGCCTCTATCCTACCATGATAATATTACCAGGATGTATTTACATAAATGACAGACAGAGTATCTATACATCTTTATGGGCAAAACATAAATAAAGAAATAAAAAGAGAATGATAATATTTAGAGTAGCCACCCGTGATGTTGATGATGAGTCCAATAAGGCTGCAGTGGTAATGGTATTGCATTGACGATGGGGATGAAGAGAGGGCTATGTTCCAATGGGGTAGCACGATCCAGTATCATGATGATCATGTTCTCAGGATAACCATTTTTTTATGGTATTAAGGTCGGTCATCAGCTTCAAGAAGCACTCATGCAGCTGTGCCGGAGTCTTTTCGGGGAGGCAAGCAGCCACGGTCTCCCAGCGGTTGTATATATCATCCTCGAAACAATTGGCGATAACCGACTCAAAAGCTTTGTTCTCCTCTCAAGTCCAGACCTAAGGTTGCGATTGATATTGAAGTGGTTGATGACCACCCACTTCGGCAATCAGCTCTAATGGTGGTTGATAACCCCAAGTGTCAGCAAAAACTAATCCGTCATATTGCTTATATCTGTCTGTGACTTGGATTGATGCTGAGACTGAACCCGAGGTTGAGGCAGAGGCTGGGACCAAGGTTGAGGCAGGGATTCTAGCTGAGGTGGTTGACTAACATGGACGTCAATAGCACATTGCTCTTCCATGTTCGTTGTATGCGGGTGGAGCTGAGGTTGAGGCTGAGAATGCTTGGTAGCTTCTGTCTCCACCCGGTTCTCCATAGCTTCCGGCAAACACTCATCATCAAGAACCATCTCAAACTGTTTGTTGTCATCCTAAGAATGTGGTGGTTGATTATCCTTCGTGTCCATTATTAAAAGAGCATTTAGTTCCTCTTCCATTCTTGCGTTATCCTTCATATCCATCTTTGAAAGGGTGTCATCCCGAGAATGCAGTGGTTGACTATCGTCAAAGGCAAGCAGATCTTTGATCACCTTGGTATGCATCATTAAAAGAGCATCTAGCTCCTCTTCAAAGACCTCCGCCCCAAAAATTTTTCTGTTTTCACAACTTAAACAGTTGCAATCATATATTAAAACAAAGAAGCATTCAACTAAAGATAAAATTCTAGCCCTTCTAGTACGCATTTCCTTATTACTCCACAATTTTTTAACAAATAAAGGTTTTGAGAGGGCACCTGATGAGCGGATATTTTATACGCTTTTTGGGGGTAATTTCATGTAGATTTTAGTATGTTTTAATTAATTTTTAGTAGAATATTATTAGTTTTTAGGCAAAAATTATATTTTTGGACTTTACTATGAGTTTGTGTGTTTTTCTGTGATTTCAGGTATTTTCTGGCTGAAATTGAGGGAGCTGAGCAAAAATCTAAGTTAGGCTGAAAAAGGACTGCTGATGTTGTTGGATCCTGACCTCCCTGCACTCGGAATGGATTTTTTGGAGCTACAGAAGTCCAATTGGCGCGCTCTCAACGGCGTTGGAAAGTAGACATCCAGGGCTTTCCAGCAATATATAATAGTCCATACTTTGCGCGAAGATAGACGATGTAACTTGGCGTTGAACGCCAAGTACATGCTGCTGTCTGGAGTTAAACGCCAGAAACACGTCATGATCCGGAGTTGAACGCCCAAAACACGTTATAACTTGGAGTTCAACTCCAAGAAAAGCCTTAGCACGTGGATAGCTTCAGTCTCAGCCCCAGCACACACCAAGTGGGCCCCAGAAGTGGATTTCTGCACCAATTATCTTAGTTTACTCATATTCTGTAAACCTAGGGTACTAGTTTTCTATTTAAACAACTTTTAGAGATTTATCTTGTACCTCATGACATTTTCAGATCTGAATTACATACTTTTTGACGGCATGAGTCTCTAAACTCCATTGTTGGGGGTGAGGAGCTCTGCAGCGTCTTGATGAATTAATACAATTCCTTTGTTTTCCATTCAAACACGCTTGTTCTTATCTAAGATGTTCATTCGCGCTTAATTATGGAGAAGGTGATGATCCGTGACAATTATCACCTTCCTCAATCCATGAACGTGTGCCTGACAACCACCCCCGTTCTACATCAGATTGAATGAGCATCTCTTAGATTCATTACTCAGAATCTTCGTGGTATAAGCCGGATTGATGGCGGTATTCATGAGAATCCGAAAGGTCTAAACCTTGTCTGTGGTATTCCGAGTAGGATTCTGGGATTGAATGAGTGACGAGCTTCAAACTCCTGAAGGCTGCGCGTTAGTGACAGACGCAAAAGAATCAATGGATTCTATTCCAACCTGATTGAGAACCGACAGATGATTAGCCGTGCTGTGACAGAGCATAGGAACGTTTTCACTGAGAGGATGGGAAGTAGCCATTGACAACGGTGACACCCTACATAGAGCTTGCCATGGAAGGGACTTTGCGTGTGGAGAAGGATTTCAAGGAAGAGTTGAAGTTCAAAGGACAAAGCATCTCCAAAACTCCAACATATTTCTCATTACTGCACAACAAGTAACGCTATTATTCTCTTTTATTTTTCCAATCTAATAATTCCAACTGATAATTTTAATTAAGATCCTGACTAAGAATAATAAGATAAACATAGCTTGCTTCAAACCAATAATCTCCGTGGGATCGACCCTTACTCACGTAAGGTATTACTTGGACGACCCAGTGCACTTGCTGGTTAGTTGTGCGGATCACAAATTCGTGCACCAAGTTTTTGGCGCCGTTGCCGGGGATTGTTCGAGTTTGAACAACTAAAGGTTTATTTTATTTCTTAGATTAGGAAGATTTTGGTAATTGGGCCAGAGTCTTTTATTTTCTTTTCAAAAATATTATTTTTCTTTATTAATTTTTAATTTCTCTTTGAGTCTAATGTCTTATTCTAAGTTTGGTGTCAATTTCATATTATGTATTTTTTATTTAAAATTTTCGTATTAGTGTATGTGTTCTTCATTGATCTTCAAGTTGTTCTTGTTTATTTTGCTTGTTTGATCTTGAGTTTTTCTTGTTTTGTGTCTTTTCTTGTTTTTCTTGTGCTTTTTCAAAACAGTAACTTTCAAAAATTTTTACTTATATCCATAAATATAATACATTTTTAAAATTAACTCTGAAGTTGCTGCCCAATTGGCTGGAGCTTTAGTAGTTGTTCTTGATAATTGGGTATCCTCTTTGGAATCTTTTTCAAAAATAATTTTTCTTTGATTGAATTTTGTGCCAAACTCTAAGTTTGGTGTTTTCTTGTTAAGTTTTCTTTAATTTTCAAAAATTTGTCTTGGTTTTCTAAAAATTTTAAGTTTGGTGTTCTTTCTTTTGTTCTTGGTGTTCTTGTGAATTTTCAAAGTGTTCTTGAGTCTTTCTTGTGCTTTGATCTTAAAATTTTTAAGTTTGGTGTTCCTTGGTGTTTTCCCTCCAAAATTTTCGAAAATAAGGAACATTGGATCTAAAAATTTTAAATCTTGTGTCTTTTGCATATTTTTCTCTTTCATCATAAAATTCAAAATTCAAAAAATATATACTTTCTAACTAATTTTGAACTACATTTTTCGAAAATTTAATATAAAAATTCAAATTTCAATTTCAAAATATTTCCAATTTCCTTTATTTATTTCGTTTTTATTTTATTTTATAAAAATTAATTTTTATAAAATAAATAATATCAACATACATATCATCTCTTTTATTCCATCATGGAATTAAGTGGGAATGATCAGTCCAGGAGGACTCTGGGGTCATATGCTAACCCCACTACTGCTTCATATGGGAGTAGTATCTGTATACCCTCCATTGGAGTTAGTAGCTTTGAGTTGAATCCTCAGCTCATTATCATGGTGCAGCAAAACTGCCAGTATTCTGGTCTTCCACATGAAGAACCTACAGAGTTTCTGGCACAATTTTTACAAATTGCTGACACAGTACATGATAAAGAAGTGGATCAGGATGTCTACAGATTATTATTGTTTCCATTTGCTGTAAAAGATCAAGCTAAGAGGTGGTTAAATAACCAGCCTAAGAACAGCATAAAAACATGGAAACAGCTGTCAGAAAAATTCCTGAATCACTATTTCCCTCCAAAACGGATGACACAGCTAAGGCTAAGCATCCAAGGCTTCAAACAAGGAGATAATAAATCCCTTTATGATGCCTGGGAGAGATACAGAGAGATGCTAAGAAAATGCCCCTCTGAAATATTTTCAGAGTGGGTGCAATTAGACATCTTCTACTATGGGCTTACAGAAAAAGCTCAGATTTCTCTAGACCACTCAGCTGGTGGATCTATACATATGAGAAAAACAATTGAAGAAGCTCAAGAGCTTATTGATACAGTTGCCAGAAATCAACATCTGTACCTAAGCAGTGAATCTTCCATGAAAGAAGAAGCTAAAACAGTAACTGATAAACTCAGTCCTGTAGATCAGGCCAATGAATTCAATCAGCAATTAGACTTTCTAACCAAGCAGCTAGCCAAATTCAAGGAAATACTACAGAAAAAAAGAATGGCTAACAGGAATATGGAAGTACAATTAAAGCAAACAGAAAGGCAACTGTCAAAACAAATAGCAGAAGAATGCCAAGCAGTTCAATTAAGAAGTGGAAAAACATTAAATACCTCACTTCAAAGCAGCAGGAAGCCAAAAAATGAACAGATGTCTACTCAAAATCCCTCTGAGGACAATCAGAACCCAGAGAGGAATAATGCTGGCGCTGAATGCCCAAACCATGCTCATTCCTGGCGTTCAACGCCAGAAACAAGCATGAATCCGGCGTTGAACGCCCAAAGGGAACATGGTTCTGGCGTTCAGACGCCAGTAACAAATAGGGAGATGGCGTCTAACGCCACTCCAGCTTCCACCCCTGGCATTCAAATGCCAGTGGGGGATCCGTCACATACAAGTGCTGATGACAACCCTTCTAAAAAGGCTTCCCAACCCACTTCTGTAGGTAATAAACCTATAGCAACTAAGGTTGAGGAATACAAAGCCAAAATGCCTTATCCTCAAAAACTCCGCCAAGCGGAACAGGATAAGCAATTTGCCCGCTTTGCAGACTATCTCAGGACTCTTGAAATAAAGATTCCGTTTGCAGAAGCACTTGAGCAAATACCCTCTTATGTTAAGTTCATGAAAGAGATCTTAAGTCATAAGAAGGATTGGAGGGAAACTGAAAAAGTTTACCTCACTGAAGAATACAGTGCAGTCATTCTGAAAAGCTTACCTGAGAAGCTTAAAGATCCTGGGAGCTTTATGATACCATGCACATTAGAGGGTACTTGTACCAAGCAAGCTTTATGTGATCTTGGGGCAAGTATCAACCTAATACCTGCATCTACTATCAGAAAGCTTGGTTTGACTGAAGAAATCAAACCAACCAGGATATGTCTTCAACTTGCTGATGGCTCCATTAAATACCCATCAGGCGTAATTGAAGACATGATTGTCAAGGTTGGGCCATTTGCCTTTCCTACTGACTTTGTGGTGCTGGAAATGGAGGAGCACAAGAGTGCAACTCTCATTCTAGGAAGACCTTTCCTAGCAACTGGACGAACCCTCATTGACGTCCAAAAAAGGGAAGTAACCTTGAGAGTCAATGAGGAGGAGTTCAAGTTGAATGTTGTCAAAGCCATGCAACATCCAGACACCCCAAATGACTGCATAAGTGTTGATATTATTGACTCTCTGGTAAGAGAGGTCAATATGGCTGAGAGTCTCGAATCAGAGCTAGAGGACATCTTTAAAGATGTTCAGCCTGACCTGGAGGAATCAGAGAGAATAGTAGAACCTCTGAAAATCCCTCAGGAAGAGGAGAAACCTCCTAAACCCGAGCTCAAACCATTACCACCATCCCTAAAATATGCATTCCTGGGAGAAGGTGATACCTTTCTTGTAATCATAAGCTCTACCTTAGAGCCACAGGAAGAGGAAGCACTAATTCAAGTGCTAAGGACACACAAGACAGCTCTTGGGTGGTCCATCAGTGATCTCAAGGGCATTAGCCCAGCCAGATGCATGCACAAGATCCTATTGGAAGGTGACGCCAAGCCAGTGGTTCAACCACAAAGGCGGCTGAACCCAGCCATGAAGGAAGTTGTGCAGAAGGAGGTCACTAAATTACTAGAGGCTGGGATTATTTATCCTATTTCTGACAGCGCCTGGGTGAGCCCTGTCCAAGTCGTCCCTAAGAAGGGAGGCATGACAGTGGTTCATAATGAAAAAAATGAACTGGTTCCTACAAGAACAGTTACAGGGTGGCGTATGTGTATTGATTATAGAAGGCTCAATACAGCCACCAGAAAGGATCATTTTCCTTTACCATTCATAGACCAAATGCTAGAAAGACTAGCAGGTCATGAATACTACTGCTTCCTGGATGGATATTCAGGTTATAATCAAATTGCAGTAGATCCCCAGGATCAAGAGAAAACGGAATTCACATGTCCATCTGGAGCATTTGCATACAGAAGGATGCCATTTGGCCTGTGCAATGCACCTGCAACCTTTCAGAGGTGCATGCTCTCAATTTTCTCTGATATGGTGGAAAAATTCCTGGAAGTCTTCATGGATGACTTTTCAGTATTTGGAGACTCATTCAGCTCCTGCCTTAACCATTTAGCACTTGTTTTGAAAAGATGCTAAGAGACTAACCTGGTTTTAAACTGGGAAAAATGTCACTTTATGGTGACTGAAGGAAGTGTCCTTGGGCACAAAATTTCGAACAAGGGAATAGAGGTGGATCAAGCTAAGGTAGAAGTAATTGAAAAATTACCACCACCTGCCAATGTTAAGGCAATCAGAAGCTTTCTGGGGCATGCAGGATTCTATAGGAGGTTTATAAAGGATTTTTCAAAAATCGCCAAACCTCTGAGCAACCTGCTAGCTGCTGACACGCCATTTATATTTGATAAAGAGTGTCTGCAGGCATTTGAGACTCTGAAAGCTAAATTGGTCACAGCACCAATCATCTCTGCACCAGACTGGACATTACCATTTGAATTGATGTGTGATGCCAGTGACCATGCCATTGGTGCAGTGTTGGGACAAAGGCATGACAAGCTTCTGCATGTCATTTACTATGCCAGCCGTGTTCTAAATGATGCACAGAAGAATTACACAACCACAGAAAAAGAGCTACTTGCAGTGGTTTACGCCATTGACAAATTCAGATCCTATTTAGTAGGATCAAAAGTGATTGTGTACACTGATCATGCTGCTCTTAAATATCTACTCACAAAGCAGGATTCAAAACCCAGACTTATAAGATGGGTGTTGCTCCTGCAAGAGTTTGATATAGAAATAAGAGACAGAAAAGGGACAGAAAATCAAGTAGCAGATCACCTGTCCCGAATAGAACCAGTAGAAGGGGCGTCCCTCCCTCTCACTGAGATCTCTGAAACTTTTCTGGATGAGCAACTCTTTGCCATTCAGAAAGTGCCATGGTTTGCAGACATTGCAAACTACAAGGCAGTGAGATTCATACCCAAAGAGTACAGTAGGCTGCAATCAAAGAAATTGATCACAGATGCAAAGTACTATCTTTGGGATGAACCATATCTCTTCAAGAGATGTGCAGACGGAGTAATCCCTAGATGTGTGCCTAAGGAAGAAACGCAAAAGATTTTATGGCACTGCCATGGATCACAGTATGGAGGACATTTTGGAAGTGAGCGAACAGCCACAAGAGTCCTCCAAAGTGGCTTCTACTGGCCTACTCTCTATAAAGATTCCCGAACGTTTGTGCTTAATTGTGACAGTTGCCAAAGATCTGGCAATCTACCTCACAGTTATGCCATGCCTCAACAAGGGATCTTGGAGATTGAGTTGTTTGATATATGGGGCATTGACTTCATGGGACCTTTCCCACCATCATACTCAAACACTTATATTCTGGTGGCAGTGGATTATGTATCCAAATGGGTGGAGGCTATTGCAACACCCACTAATGACACTAAAACAGTGTTAAAATTCCTCCAGAAACACATCTTCAGCAGATTTGGTATCCCTAGAGTATTAATCAGTGATGGGGGCACTCATTTCTGCAATAAACAGCTTTACTCTGCTCTGGTACGTTATGGAGTTAGCCACAAGATAGCTACTCCATATCACCCACAAACTAATGGGCAAGCTGAAGTCTCAAATAGAGAACTCAAAAGAATCCTGGAACGGACTGTAATTAACCGTAGAAGGGATTGGGCAAGAAGCTTGAATGATGCTCTGTGGGCATACAGAACAGCATTCAAGACCCTTATAGGGACCTCTCCATACCAGCTTGTGTATGGAAAGGCATGTCACTTGCCAGTGGAACTGGAACACAAGGCCTACTGGGCAACCAGATTCCTAAACCTTGATGCCAAGTTAGCTGGAGAAAAACGATTGCTCCAGTTAAATGAGCTAGAGGAATTTAGACTCAATGCTTTCGAGAATGCAAAAATTTACAAGGAGAAAGCAAAAAGATGGCATGATAAGAAATTGTCATCCAGAGTCTTTGAGCCGGGGCAGAAAGTTCTGCTATTTAATTCTAGGCTCAAATTATTCCCCGGGAAATTAAAATTCCGGTGGAGAGGTCCATATGTAATTACAAGTGTATCACCATATGGATACATAGAGCTTCAGGATAATGACTCTAACAAAAAGTTCATTGTTAATGGACAAAGAGTTAAGCATTATCTTGAAGGTAATTTTGAGCAAGAATGCTCAAAACTGAGACTTAATTAAAGCTCAGTAATAGTCCAGCTAATGACACAAAAGAAGCGCTTGCTGGGAGGCAACCCAGCCAATCACAAAATTTAATTTTATTTGTTTCTGTTGATTTTCACAGGTATAGGACAACATATCTTCAAGGTAAAAAAAAACAATTAATCAAATTCACAGAGTTACAGGGGCATTTGGACGTTTACTGGCGAAAAAAAGCCAGTAAGAAACATTTTGGGCGTTGAACGCCCAAAAGAAGCACCCACTGGGCGTTCAACGCCAGTAAGGGTAGCCATCTGGGCGTTAAACGCCAGAGAGGAGCATCTTCTGGGCGTTAAACGCCAGAAAGAAGCACCTTCTGGGCGTTTAACGCCAGATTGCTAGCATCCTGGGCGTTCAGAAAAACGCCCAGTGACAAAGGCCTTCCTGGCGTTCAACGCCGGAAAGAAGCATCAGCTGGGCGTTGAACGCCCAGGAGAAGCAACATTTGGGCGTTAAACGCCCAAAACATGCATCGTTTGGGCGTTTAACGCCAGGATGGTGGGAGGAGGTAAAAATTCGTTTTTCTTTATAATTTTTCTAAATTTTTATGTTTCAATTCATGATTTCTTACATAAACATGTTTCAAATTGTCATCCCTCATATCAAATTAGTTTTCTAAAAATCCTGATTTCTAAAATCCATGTTTCAAAAATTTCAAATATATCTTAATCTATAAAGACAAATTGTTTTCCAATCCAATCCAACTCTTTTAAGTTTGTTTTCAAAACTCAATTATCTTTTTAAAATCTTTTTCAAAATTAAAAATTCAGATCTATCTTTTAATTATTATTCAGATCTTTCTCTTTTTAAACTATATCTTTTTCTTATCATATCTTTCTTTTACAAATCATATCTTCTATCTTATCTTTTTCTTATTTTCGAAAATTTCCCACCCCCCTCCCTATATATTGAATTCGGCGCCCCTCTCATCATCCCCATACCACACTTGCTCTCCTCCTATCCCTCTTCTTTCTCCTCTTTTGCTTGAGGACAAGCAAAGCTCTAAGTTTGGTGTGTTTATCCGTGATCACAAAAACATACTCACTAAGATCATGGCTCCTAAAGGAAAACAACCCACCCCAAGAGGCAAGAAAGAGAACACTCCAAAGCCACTTTGGAATCAAGGGAAGTTCTTAACTTAAGAACATTCAGACCATTACTACAAAATAATGAGTCACAGATCAGTGATCCCGGAAGTCAAATTTGATCTGAAAGAAGATGAATATCCAGAGATCCAAGAGCAAATTTGAAACAGGAACTGGGAAATTCTGGCCAATCCTGAAACGAAAGTGGGAAGGAACATGGTTCAGGAGTTCTATGCTAATCTATGGCAGACAGACCGGCAAAGAATAATTGGAGCTGCTCTCTATGACCATCGGACCTTAGTCAGAGGAAAGATTGTTCATACCCATCCTGACAAGATCAGGGAGATATTTAAGCTTCCCCAACTGAAAGATGACCCAGACTCCTTTAATAGGAGAATGATGAGGGTAAATAAAGGTCTGGACAAGATTCTAGAGGATATATGCATCCCTGAAGCCAGGTGGACCACCAGCACGACTGGCATCCCAAATCAACTCAAAAGAGAAGATCTAAAACCAGTAGCCAGAGGTTGGCTAGATTTCATAGGGCGTTCCATATTGCCCACCAGCAACCGTTCTGAAGTTACTGTTAAAAGAGCAGTAATGATTCACTGCATCATGTTGGGAAAAGAAGTAGAAGTCCATCAACTAATCTCATGTGAGCTATACAAAATAGCAAACAGGAATTCCAAGGACGCCAGATTGGCCTATCCAAGCTTAATTTCTATGCTCTGCAAAGATGCTGGAGTGAAGATGGGAATAACAGAGTATATCCCAGTTGAGAGGCCAATTACTGGAATATCAATGGTCAGACAACAGCAACAAGATGATTCAGCCAAGAGGAGAGCACAGGAAGCCCTCCCAGAACTACCTCAATTCGAATATTGGGGACATCTTGAGGCTTCTATTTCCAAATTGCAAGAAGCTATGGACCAAATAAAGGAAGAACAGAACAATCGAAGTAGCATGCTTTGCAAACTGCTTAAGGAACAGGAAGAGCAAGGGCGTAATCTAAGGGAGCTGAAGCGCCAAAAATTAATCCTTGAAAAACACCCCACAGATTAGAGGAACATCTACTCCTCAAAACAACAGGTTGTTGAGTTCCAATTCTTTTTGCTTTAACTCTGTGATAGTGTTATTATGGAAATTTACCTTAGGAGATATATAGTGGTAGTAGTAGTAGTAATTAGTAGATCTATTTTGATTTTATTTCCAATTAAGTTATAATTTATTTTTCTCATCATCATCAGGCATGAATAAAGTAGTAGATTTTTAGAATAAAGAAGTAATTTATATTTTTCGAGTTCTTAATAATAAAAATTATAATTAATTACATGTGATGGCAATACTTTTTGTTCTCTGAATGAATGCTTGAACAGTGCATAATTTTTATCTTGAATTTTATGAATATTGGCTCTTGAAAGAATGAGGAACACGAAAAATATTATTGATGATCTGGAAAATCATGAAATTGATTCTTGAAGCAAGAAAAAGCAGCAAAAAAAATTTTATATTGATAAAAAGGAATAAAAGCCAAACAGCCCTTAAAACCAAAAGGCAAGGGTGAAAAGGATCCAAGGCTTTGAGCATCAGTGGATAGGAGGGCCTAAGGAAATAGTTCCAGGCCTAAGCGGCTAAACCAAGCTGTCCCTAACCATGTGCTTGTGGCATGCAGGTCCAAGTTACAAACTTGAGACTGAGTGGTTAAAGTCGTGATCCAAGGCAAAAAGAGTGTGCTCAAGAGCTCTAGACACCTCTGACTGGGGACTCTAGCAAAGCTGAGTCACAATCTGAAAAGGTTCACCTAGTTATGTGTCTGTGGCATTTATGTATCTGGTGGTAATACTGGAAAACAAAGTGCTTAGGGCCACGGCCAAGACTCATAAAATAACTGTGTTCAAGAATCAACATACTACACTAGGAGAATCAATAATACTATCTGAATTCTGAGTTCCTATGGATGCCAATCATTCTGAAATTCAAAGGATAAAGGGAGATGCCAAAACTGTTCAGAAACAAAAAGCTACAAGCCCCGCTCATCTAATAAGAATCTAAGCTTCATTTAAAACTCTAAAATATTATTACTTCTTTATTTCAGTTAAAACCTATTTTATTTATCTAGTTGCTTGAGGACAAGCAACAGTTTAAGTTTGGTGTTGTGATGAGCGGATATTTTATACGCTTTTTGGGGGTAATTTCATGTAGATTTTAGTATGTTTTAATTAATTTTTAGTAGAATATTATTAGTTTTTAGGAAAAAATCATATTTCTGGACTTTACTATGAGTTTGTGTATTTTTCTGTGATTTCAGGTATTTTCTGGCTGAAATTGAGGGAGCTGAGCAAAAATCTGAGTTAGGCTGAAAAAGGACTGCTGATGTTGTTGGATCCTGACCTCCCTGTACTCGGAATGGATTTTTTGGAGCTACAGGAGTCCAATTGGCACGCTCTCAACGGCGTTGGAAAGTAGACATCCAGGGCTTTCCAGAAATATATAATAGTCCATACTTTGCGTGAAGATAGACGACGTAACTTGGCGTTGAACGCCAAGTACATGCTGCTGTCTGGAGTTAAACGCCAGAAACACGTCATGATCCAGAGTTGAACGCCCAAAACACGTTATAACTTGGAGTTCAACTCCAAGAAAAGCCTTAGCACGTGGATAGCTTCAGTCTCAGCCCCAGCACACACCAAGTGGGTCCCAGAAGTGGATTTCTGCACCAATTATCTTAGTTTACTCATATTCTGTAAACCTAGGGTACTAGTTTTCTATTTAAACAACTTTTAGAGATTTATCTTGTACCTCATGACATTTTTAGATCTGAATTACATACTTTTTGACGGCATGAGTCTCTAAACTCCATTGTTGGGGTGAGGAGCTCTACAGCGTCTTGATGAATTAATACAATTCCTTTGTTTTCCATTCAAACACGCTTGTTCTTATCTAAGATGTTCATTCGCGCTTAATTATGGAGAAGGTGATGATCCGTGACAATTATCACCTTCCTCAATCCATGAACGTGTGCCTGACAACCACCACCGTTCTACATCAGATTGAATGAGCATCTCTTAGATTCATTACTCAGAATTTTCGTGGTATAAGCCGGATTGATGGCGGTATTCATGAGAATCCGAAAGGTCTAAACCTTGTCTGTGGTATTCCGAGTAGGATTCTGGGATTGAATGACTGTGACGAGCTTCAAACTCCTGAAGGCTAGGCGTTAGTCACAGACGCAAAAGAATCAATGGATTCTATTCCAACTTGATTGAGAACCGACAGATGATTAGCCGTGCTGTGACAGAGCATAGGAACGTTTTCACTGAGAGGATGGGAAGTAGCCATTGACAACGGTGACACCCTACATAGAGCTTGCCATGGAAGGGACTTTGCGTGTGGAGAAGGATTTCAAGGAAGAGTTGAAGTTTAGAGGACAAAGCATCTCCAAAACTCCAACATATTTCTCATTACTGCACAACAAGTAACGCTATTATTCTCTTTTATTTTTCCAATCTAATAATTCCAACTGATAATTTTAATTAAGATCCTGACTAAGAATAATAAGATAAACATAGCTTGCTTCAAACCAATAATCTCCGTGGGATCGACCCTTACTCACGTAAGGTATTACTTGGACGACCCAGTGCACTTGCTGGTTAGTTGTGCGGATCACAAATTCGTGCACCAGCACCACTAGACAACCTTCTCCCACTTTCGTTCTAAAACTCTATCCTAAAAAAGGTAAATCTAGCAAAAAATTTTAATAATTTAACTTGTTTAGAAACGAAAAATCAATCTTGGTTTTGCATGAACAATCCACGTGTATAACTAGCACGAATAACCTATGATAACTTCATACAAAGATAAAAAAAAAAGTCTTAAAACAGAGACAAAATTAATAAAATAATCAAAACTAATAAAAATCTTTAAAATAAATAGTAAACCGATAAATCAACATAATTAACTACTTAATGTTAATCGAAATTCGAAATCCTAATTAACATAACTTCAATCGTAAACTAAATTTAACTTTATTTAATGAAAATCAATAAAAAAACTAATTTATCTACATAATTATCTTAGTTGACAAATTTAGAGTGCCTAACCCTATTTAATTTCTAATTAGACTAAAATAATATAACAAATAACTCAATATAACATAATCACACATTTAATAAAAAATTAAATACAAAATTTAATAAAATTTTAATAAAATTCTAAATTTTAATAAAAATTAAAAAATAATTTATCTACATAATTATATTAATTGAAAAATTTAGAGTGTCTAACCCTATTTAATTTATAATTAGACTAAAATAATATAATAAACACACAATGTAAGCCTAATCACCATTTAATAAAAAATTTAATAAAACTCTATTAAACAAATTTAAAGAAAAATAATTTATTAACTTAATTTAAAATTTACCTAATCTAACTTTACTTTAAAACCCTGATCACACATGTCAAAATTAAATAAAGTTATAATAATACCTTAAGTTAGAAAAAAAAAATTCTGTAAAAATTAAGGTTAATGAAAATTTACCTCGGATGGTGACAAAATTTGTTACAGTGCAAATTTTTATGTAAATTTTTTTTTTGTGAAAACTAAACAAAATAAAGACAATACTTACCTCTAGTTCGGTGGACCACAACAACGGTGGGTAGAGATGCAGGAGACAGTTTCTATGTGACTCCCACAGAAATGACGACCACCAAATGAAGTGCGATGACAACGAAGGATAACTTGTGACGCCAACAGAAGTGCGATTCATGGGAGAGGAGAGGGAAAGAGAAGAGAAAAGAGGAAAAGAGAGACTAGATTCGCCGAACGAGGGAGAAATGGCTCACATTTCAAATTTATCCCAAATTTACTATTGGATTTACGAGTAAAAAAATCCAATGGTAACAAGCTGCCAGTAACCAAAACGACGCATTTCATTTTTAGGGTTGCCATTGAATTTCTTACTTGTAAATCCAATGGTAATGTTGGCGCCAATAAATTAGTCCTTCGTACCAGAACTTGCCCGCGGATTTTGGAGGGGGTTACAAAATTCGATGATAACGTTTTAGCAAGACAAAAATATTCACCAACTTTCACGCAAAATCTGACAATAAATTCGTCGAAATAGTTCCACGCAGAATTCAACGGTAAATTTGATAGTAATAAGCAAATTTCTTGTAGTGTAGATAATTACATTAAAAGAAATTTCTTACATAAGGAGTTTGAGGCCTCCAAAGCTGACCACAATACATTCATACCACTACTCTCTATTCTTCTTCATAGATATAGATAGTAATAAGTTTTTTTTGTGTAGTTATTTATCCTAATAAGATTATAAAAAATGATGAGGATAGAGTGATATTTAAGTGCAATTCACCTATAATGTTGCGCATTTGCTATTTTGCTTCACTAGATGTGCTAAAGAATGTCATCTTACACAATATAGTGGCAATATGTTCCAAAAGAGTTGGGAGAGTTGTCTATAGATTCTTATCAACATCAACAGGTAACACAAGAATGAACTTGTATTAAACTTGTGTGTTAAGCTTTAACATATATCTTGATCACTGAATTGAATAAATACATAATTACGTATTAACACACACACACACACAGAGAGAGAGAGAGAGAGAGTTACTAAACTAGAAAAAACTGAATTAATTCGGTGCATCTCAAATATTTGTTTATACTATATGGTATTGCAGTGTATATATTTCACCAGAACTAACAAATTCTTATGAAATAAAAAATCATTGATCCTGTGAAAATGGAGGAAAGAGCACAAGAGCAATAAATCGGAATGTGTGAAGTGTATTAAAAGTATGAATGATGAATCTCATCATCTATCAAAGCTACGGCTAGTGTTTTATATACATACATGAATACATGTATACAAAATTTTTAGATCAAGTTAACTAAATAACTGATAAAGTTAACAAGCAAGCTCTTAAAACCTTCACTCTTTCTGAGACTCCATGTAAAAAATGAAATGAACATGACCATACGCATCAGATAACACTTTCTATATCTTAGGTGCCTGCTTACAATATTCAGGATAGATCCATAGCTTGAACGCCTCATCATCCACACAATGCTAAGTGTAACCAACATAATAATCAAAACTAATTATGATAGTTATAAAGGCTCAATGTAAGTTTTAGGAAAGCTAAATTTTCTTGATTCAATTTCTATGATTCAATAGTCTAGTGATGATGGCACTTGTTTGAACAAGTAGAAACTCAACAAGGATCAACATATGAATGTCAACATGTATATATAGATTACAGAAAGGACAAGGACTATAGAAAACTTAGTGATTTAAAGGGTGCTTTCAGCTATACTTAACTTCTTAGAGTTATCATAATTTATTAGCTCTATCATACATGCAAGACTATAAAGAAATATAGTTTTGAAGTATTAGAAATAGGATCATGTGGACAAAGAAAAAAAACAGATATTTATTAATAATAACATGAATATTTTACATAATTAGTAGAAATAGATTGAAAAGAAAAATTGATTGCAAAGTAACTTACAAACTGTTCCAAACTAGTGAATATATTCTTGAAAGTTTTGTTCAATACCATTAATTGTAAAACATGTGAGCCTTTATACGACATGATTGTTCATTATCTCCAACTTTCCTCAATGTTAAATGTGTTTAAGTGATGAATGGCATGTAGCAAAACTTCTATCTTATTTCCAGAGAATCTAATTATTTCGCACTATGGTTATACATGTTTTTTGGTGGATCAGCAAATAGATCAATATTATTAGTTGTGTAGGGTACGAAGAGCTAGAAAATTATATGTTTTCTTTTCTCTTTTCTTTCTTTCAGAGTGTTAAAGCAATTGAAATTGCTATAAAATTTACATTAGAAGGTACACATCAGCTTGTCTACTATTAGACATGGATCTTTTTTATAGTCGTTGTTTCATGCATCATTACTCAATTAAATTATCTTAACATGGTTAGTATCACTATTGATTTTGTTTCCTTTAAAACGTGAACATAATTTTTGACATTTGAAATACAAACTTAGAGCCACATAGTTTGTATTCCTTTTGTAAGAAACGATATGCTTTCATGTTTAGACTTTCTAATATATGTCATCTACTTAATATAAGATAATACCTCTGTTTGTTGGAGGAGATTATAATTTTATGGACTACAAGTCCAGTTTATTTTTCTTTGATCATCACTTATTATCATACTTGCATTTCTTTCTGTTCCAAGTTCATATTGAAGATTTTAGCTAAAGTAACTTTCCAATTGAAGAAATGATTTAAAAGCTAAGAGCTAATTTAGAAGGTCAATGTGTAACCCTCTAACCCAAATAACATCCATGCTATGCTTGACTTAGACTAAAAATTGATGATCTAGAAGGATGAATTTAAAATTTTTATTTCCCATAAGGTGTTTGTTTCGTTTGCATGGAGTTATATGGTAACAAACACTTTCATGGTAGCAAGCATCGGATACCTTTAACACTGCAGTTGTGTCTCTAATTTATTATGCCTTGTTCACATCGTTTACAATATTAGCTACTGCAATCATGTTTAAGGTTAGTATTCACTAAAACAAAACGAAAATGTACCCCAAAAGAATGAGTTATCTCACACATCAAGTGCTTAACTATCTGTTGTAATCTTCTATCCTCTTTTTCTTATTAGGACTATTCTGGTAAAAGTATAAGCAGCATTGCATCAGAGCTATATGGTTTTATCACTGTATTATCTGGCACAGTAGTATTGCATAGTACAAGAGAGCCAGATCCTCCAATCTCTACAGGTAATACCTCATTGTTTCCTGTTTTCTTGCAATGTTTCATTTAAGAAACTTCTGCTGTTTCTGAAAATGATCATTGCCTAATTACCCTTCCTGTACAGATTTGTATAGTACGTTATCCCCGAAAGTAACATGGTATATCCAAGACAATGGTGAGTCTTGGAAATAAAAGGAAGAAGTCGGGTCACCACCTTTTAACTTAATTACGGTATTATGGCAAGATCATTTCACGTGATACTGTATTATTAAGTGATAGAACTGCAAATTAGAATTACCTAATGTTGCCATTAAGTTAGACACAGCCTCCATACTCCAATGACATTTTTCTTTAGTTTATTTTACATTAAGCTGCGTAAATGTGGCAGTGTTACTCTGTGACTCCATTTATTTGGTTTTGAAATAAGTTTCAAGAGGCTCCTATGACATTGTTTTGGTAGATAAGTCGTGCTTCCTTTTTTTGGAGGATGTTTGTTTCCATGACAGCTTGTGAAATGAAAGCTCGTGTGCACAATCACAAAAAATTTTTGGATGGTTTTTCTCCTAGTTTGTATTTTTTGTTGTATTGTTATTATTTTGCATTATTTTTACCCTCTTGTGCTCTTTTTTCAAGTTGTACCCCCCGGTTCTTAGCTGATTTTTGTGTTCATATTCTGGTGTTTCTCTTATTGTGGGAGCTAATCCATGTAAATTAATTAGTGTAATTTTAATTATTTAACTAGTTATCATTGGAAACTTATGAATGTATATATATATTATAATTTTGATTCATCTATGGTTCAACACCATTAAGATTCTAAACAAAAGTAAAGCTACTCACTCAGCCTTTAAATGTTTGATCTGAGTTGAGCTAGGTTTTAGAGATAGGTCAATAAACTTGCTTGGCCATCTATACAAGAATATTTATTTAATTATGGAAAATTATTGTATACCAAAAAATATGAAAAATGCTTCGAAATATCATCTTAATTAGTATTGATGGCATTTTGAATCTTAGTTTAAATTCTAAAATTGTGGTTTGGATGAAAGTTACTTTAGTTATAAAAGTGATAGTTGTATATCACAAGCATAGTGTGTTATCCGGCCAAGATATTTCTAATTCTGAACTTGAAGAGAAAATGGTTGTCAGAGTTACACTTATTCTACTTTGAATTAATATATGACTAATTTAGTAACTAATTTTTAGTATGTATATAATATTTTTGATAAAATTTACATAAAAATATTCTATATTTTATCATAAAATGCTTTCAAGGAGTTCTAAATTAAATTAATATATTTTAAATTAATAATATTTAAAAAATACCTTTTTCCCACGCAAAGTCCCTTCGACAAAGTCATCGAGACCTTAGATAAGACCTAGTCCACCACTCTTTTGGCATTGCCATTAGAGCAAGAGAGATAGGAAATCAAATATTCCTGTATCTACCCTATTATTCTATATATACGTATATTCCTACACCATTGACCAAGCTAAATCATATGCTACCCTCTAATAATGCCTTTAAAATTGGCATGCATTCATATTATGTTATAGTCCCTACATATTACATTAATTAAAATAGGATAACTACCATGATTAAATAATTCAAAGAGTTTAGAGTAACAAATTAAATAATTTTTACATTAATGAAGAAACCACGTACGATAGTCAGTTATGTCATGCATACTCTTTCCTCCTAGCTTTTCTCCTCTAACTATTTTCTCCTGGCGTTCAAAGAATTTTTTAGAACAACTTGTTGATAAGTTCTTGTTTTAACATATTCATTTGAAATCCTTGACTATTGTCTTCCTAATTCTTCATACCCTTACAAAAACAACCTACCAAAAAATATTTTGATATAATGAATGATTAGCAGATTTTATAGGAAAGTTCTTTCTATTTGACCTTTAAATGACAAACATATATAATACTATTAATTAATACGTACTTATGCTCTTGTAAAGTCCAATGAAACTATTTTTTGGATTAAGTTGCTATTGGCATGTCGGTTTTGTTCTCTTGTTGGCCCTGGCATGGCTGATGACGGTAACGTAATATGCATTGGCACTGCCATGTCTGCCGCGGCCGCCATTGCCTCCATCTTACCATGATAATATTACCAAGATGAATTTACATAATAGAGAAACAGAGTATTCATATATCTATATGGGCAAAAAATTAAATAAATAAAGAAATAAAAAGAGAATGAAAATATTTTAGAGTAGCCACCTGTGATGTTGATGATAAGTCCAATGAGGCGGCAGTGGTGGTGGTGGTGGTGTTGCATTGACGATGGGGATGGAGAGAGGGTTATGTTTCAATGGGGTAGCAGGATCCAGTATCATGATGATCATGTTCTTAGGATAACCATTTTTTATGGCATTAACATCGGTCATCAGCTTCAAGAAGCGCTCTTGCACCTGTGCCAGAGTCTTTCCAGGGAGGCGAGCAGCCATGGTCTCCCAGCGGATGTATATAGCATCCTAGAAACAATTGGCGATAACCGACTCAAAATCTTTGTTTTTCTCCCAAGTCCAGACCTGAGGTTGGGTTGAGATTGAAGCCAGAGTCTTTCCAGGGAGGCGAGCAGCCATGGTCTCCCAGCGGATGTATATAGCATCCTAGAAACAATTGGCGATAACCGACTCAAAATCTTTGTTTTTCTCCCAAGTCCAGACCTGAGGTTGGGTTGAGATTGAAGTGGTTGATGACCACCCACTTTGGCAATCAGCTCTAACGGTGGTTGATAACCCCAAGTGTCAGCGAAAAACTGATCCATCATGTTGCTTATATCCGTCTGCGACTTGGGTTGATGCTGAGACTGAACCTGAGGTTGAGGCAAATGATGGGACCAAGGCTGAAGTGGAAATTCTAGTTGAGGTGGTTGACTAACATGGACGTCAATAGCACATTGCTCTTCCATGTTCATTTTATGCGGGTAGACCTGAGGCTGAGGCTGAGACTGAGAATGCTTGGTAGCTTCTATCTCCTCCCGGTTCTCCATAGCTTCTGGCAAACCCTCATCATCAAGAACTATCTCAAACTATTTGTTGTCATCCCAAGAATGCGGTGGTTGATTATCCTTCGTGTCCATCATTAAAAGAGCATTTAGTTCCTCTTCCATTTCCACGTTATCCTTCATATCCATCTTTGAAAGAGTGTCATCCCAAGAATGCAGTGGTTGATTATCGTCCAAGGTAAGCAGATCTTCGATCACCTTGGTATCTGTCATTAAAAGAACATCTAGCTCCCTTTCAGTCATTCCTGCGTCATCCTTCATATCCATCTTTAAAAGAGCATCATCTATTTCCTCTACAATCATTTCTGCGTTCTATAAGTCTTCGCTCATTCTTCTTCTCTTCTTAGTTTCTTGGTCAGTTTCTTAGTTTGGTTTCTTCTTCCTAGTTTCTTGGTCAATTATTTTATTTAGTTTTTTGTTTGGTTTAATTCTTAAATAACACATTTATAGAATCTTCACTTTAGATTAGAGTAGTTTAGATTACATTAAATTAAGAAAACTTCCAGAAAGATTTCATTTCATTCCAAGATTTTTTCTCTTCAGATTTAATATAAGCTTCACTTTTTAAATTAAAGTGGTTTAGATTACATTTAGATTATGGATAAAATCTAGAAAGATTTCATCTTCAAAATTTCATTTCAGAATCTTTAAATTTTTCTATAATGTAAATTTGGAAAATTTTAACTAAATAAAGAAACTATTCTAATAGGATGTCGAGCTTCTTTCCTAGCTTGATGAAGTGAAGTTAATCGCAGCAACTCTTCAAACCCAAAAGAGATAAAAGCCAATGGAAAAAGTGTATGAGTTAAGGCTTGATGAACCGTTTCATTCTTGACAGCTATGAATTTGAAGAATGATAATGTGGGATTTCTTGTCTTTGGTAGTTATTTTTTAGTTCCTTGATTTGATAATGAAACAAGCTCTTCCGCGACTGCCTGCCTTCTAATAAAATATTTATTAAAATTTTTGTTTTTTAAAAGATATATTTTTCAATGTAAAACAAAATTTAAAGTCGATATTTTATTAGAGAAATCACATTATTAACTATTTCTTTTGTTTAAATAAATAAAAAAGTGAGAAAATAAATAAATCTTAAAATAATTTAATTTTTATGTACGTATTTTTTTATTCAATTAGAATTTGTTATTACAAGAAAATCACTCATTCAGCAACTCTTAAAAAGTGTAGCTAAAAATGAAAAAACATTATGCCATTGGCAAAGGTTACGTTTTTTTTGGTTTTGGAGACACTTTAGTAGAAAATGCCTATTCAACTTTATCAATTCTCAAAGACTATGCTTTTTTAATTTATATATATATACATATAATATTTTAATAATATTTTTTCTAAAATCAAATATTTAGTAATATGATTATATATATATAAAATTTTATATTTTTAATTAAATTAATCAAATATTATAAAATAAAAATAAATGTATAATACAAAATGGGGTTACAAGAAAGCTCTTCTGCCTAACTCTCTCCCCTCCTCCCCCTCCCCTCCTCCTATTGTGTTTGTACTAAAAATTTACAAAGACAATTTAATAGAGGTTTTGTGAGCAAATAGCCATTTGATCGGTTGAGGGACTGAGTCCATGGCTGAGACAAATCCTCCAATTCGGTAACAAGGTCAAGAGTTGCGCGAATTGGTTTTGGTGCAATGATTGTCGTGCCTTGACTTCCAAGCACATATGTATTAGTCACTGATGGTGTAATAAGATGAGGAACACCTGTAAGTGATAAAAAGAAAACAATATCAAGTTTAGCATAAGTCAGATCATCATGGAGATTGAGCTTCTTCTTATCTTGATAATGAATATAATCTACTTTTGTCAAGTTATGGTTAGCCAATTGGCTCATTATCCTAAAAAAAATTATCCTATTGAAGCAGTCATCAGCATATATAAAAGAAATAATATCAAACAATAAAAAATAACTCGATCAATTGAGAAGTTATAGAGTGCAAAAAGACAAAGTCAAAGTACATCCAAATCCAACCTTTTTTATCAAGGATCATTTCAAGATATGATTTAGTGATCCACGGTCCATTGATACCAGGCCTCATTGCTTCTGTTTAGTCTGCAGAAAATTATTTTTCCATCTTTTGGATAAGTAACTCAACATATTATTAATAAAATATAACCCAGACTAAGGAGATAAGAATTAAAGAGGAGGTGGATAAGAAATCCTTGTAAAAGCTTCCGACTATGAACAATATAAATAACTTCTAATACAAAACACAGTCCAGGCATCTAAAGTGTGAAAATAATATTACAAATCACAAATGATTCAAAAGACACAACTATGACACCATTACTGTGTACATTCTATCTATTTCAATTAGCAAAGAAGAGAATAGTGGAACCAAAAGAAATAGCACTATGAGTATCAATAACCAGACCTGAAAAATACTAGACTTCCCTCAATACCCATGGCCTCTAGATCAATTGCCATACAAACAGTACTACTCCAAGGATGCTAAAAGTGAAACCAAGTAAAATACATAACACTAATAAGTAATGAAGAAGAACACATGGTTTATAAAATTAATAAACAAACATAAATTACAGCTGAATCAAGTTTGACCATCAAAACTAGGGCATTCATTCATTTATACCACACAAATCTCAAATCCAACATTTAAGTATATATAAAATGCAGTTAAATATACTTTCTCGAACAATTAGAACCTAGAACCCTAACAATAAGAAACAATCGGAAACATACCTTCTCTAACAATCAGAACCTAAAACCCTAACAACCAGAAATAATACACATTCAGAAGTTAAACCCCCAAAATTAAAAACCCTATAATTGCAGAACCTCCCCAATTCACAGAACCAAATTTGGGAAAAACAAAACATACCATTTCCGTCTCGTTTGGCCATTGTTGTTCATCATCATTATAGCCACACGCACCTTCTTCGACACTGAAACCGGAGAAGAAGTGAGGTAATCAGCGAGAAAGAGAAGATAGAGAGTGAATTAGAGAATGATCATCTAGTGAGTGCACGATGATGAGCAACGAGACGATGATGTGAGCCCACAAGGCTTGCGACGATTTGGAGCAGCGACGGTGAGTGCGCAAGATGACGATTATGAGCTACGATGGTGAGCTCATGAGACAATGATGGTGAGCAAACGAGACAGCGATGGTGAGAGACGAAGGAAGGTGAATTCGAATGGCGGGTAAGTTCAATAACTTGAAAACTTGGCCTTGAAAAATTTTCATTAAACGCGCGCTAAGCATAGGAAACACTTTTGAAAAACGTTTTTTTAGTAAGAAAAGCACAGTTGTCAGAACCGAACCGGTCAGACTTTTGAGTTATTGGTTCAACCGGTGGGCCACTGATTGAATCGATTAACCCGATCCTATGTAAATAGAAAATAAAAAAATAATAAAAAATTTAAAATTAAAATTTAAAATACATATTTTTACTAACATTTTAAAAATATTTAGCTATTTTAAAACAATATGGAACAGGAACAATAAGTATTTTATTAATTCTACTCTATCATAAATATTTTATTTTGTTTCTATATTAAAATAACTATTATTTTCAAATTTTAATAATTTATTAATTAATTTATATCTATTATACTATTATATACTACAAATATTTATTAAAAAATAATATTAATAGATATTACATAATTATAAAAATAAAAAAATAAGTGAATTTATAATTATTGTTAAATAAAAATATAATTAATTTAAAAATAAGTGAGTTTATAACTAAAATTAAAATAAATTATTTGATGAAAGATGTCTATGTATATTATAATTTGCAAATAAATTGAGGATAAGGGTTCGAAATCCACCTTTAGCATTTTGAAAAAATTTTAACTTCCAATAGTTTGGTTGGACTGATTTCACTGTGTTTGACCGGTTTTCACCGATTCTTTGCCTTATTTGGTTCAAGCATCGGACCAGACCAATATAGAATCTAGTTCATCGGTTTTTGGTCAAATCAGTCAGTCCGATTCGATTTTAATAACTATGAAGAAAATTATATTCATATATATTAAAATAAAGTTTTATTTTTATAACTGATCTTTTTAATATTTAAGAAAATATATTTTAAATGATGTCATAACTATATTTTTTATTTTACTATAAAAAGGTAATATAGAAAAAAAATAATCTATTCTATAAATAGATTATGCTTTTTAAATATAATCTAAATTGTTAAATGTGTGATTTTTTTGTAATATTATAAAAGTTATAAAATATTTTTTTTATAAAATAATAGATATGACAATTAAGGAAATAAATTAAAAAGCAGAAATAACAATGACAAAAAATTCATTGAACAAAATATTTAAAAAAATTAAAATATAAAAGAACAATAAAAAATACTTTTGTAATAATATAAAATACTATTATATTAAAAATTGGAAGTATGATTTTTCTCATATAATAAATATATATAATTTAAAATTATTAAAAAAATCATAATCATTTGATGTCTTCAAGATATGCATTTGAAAGTTGGAACAATAATAAATTAATAATTAATATATAAATTTTTTAGCAAACTTTAAATAAGAATATATAATTGATTAAGGAAAAACAATAAAACAATGCTAACAAGAGGGGTAACCATAGAGATATAACTAACTAATTCTAAGATTTGAATCTGAAATTTTGAGTCAAGCAAATTTTTAACTACTTTTAAGAAAGAAAAATAGAACATGTTATATCAACGATGAGTGAAAAATTAGAAGTTCTTTGACTTCATCAGAAACCCATAATTTTCTTTGAAGTTTTCTCATTTTAGCAATCTTTGTGGGAATTTATACCATTTGAGATGCACCAAACCCAACAATCCGAATCATATGTGTAGATTTTAGATCAAATCAAATCTATATCGAATACCAGCCTTATATTATTTCCGTCTATTTTTGAAGATGGATATAGTTAAATGAAAAAATCATCATGAACAAACTGAGTTGTGTTCTGCATTTTGCAAGTTTACAACCTAGCAAAAATACAACGTATCCTCAAAATGTTTACGATGATTTAGCCCATCCAATTGTTCCATCTTCCTTAAACAAAAGTTATACAATCATACCACAGTGTCAAGCATACCATATGCTTTTTGCACCAAAATTCACATCACAACAATGAACTTGTACTAAGCTTGTGTGTTAAGCTTTAACATATATCTTGATTACTAAATTGAATAAATACACAATTACACCGGGAGAGAGAGTATATACTGAACTAGGAAAAACTAAATTAATTTGGTGTATCTCAAATATTTGTTTATACTATATGGTGTTGCAACATATATGTTTCACCAGAACTAACAAATTCTTATGAAATAAAAAATTATTGATCCTGTGAAAATGGAAGGAAGAGCATAAGTGCAATAAATCAGAATGTGTGAAGTGTATTAAAAATATAAATGATGAATCTCATCATCTACCAAAGCTACAGCTAGTGTTTTATATACATACGTGAATACATGTATACGAAACTTCTAGATCAAGTTAACTAAATAACTGATAAAGTTAACAAGCAAGCTCTTCAAACTTTCACTCTTTCTGAGACGCCATGTAAAACATGAAATGAACATGATCATACGCATCAGATAACACTTTCTACATCTTAGGTGCCGACATACAATATTCAGGATAGATCCATGGCTTGAACGCCTCATCATCCGCACAATACTGAATGTAACCAACATGATAATTAAAACCAATTATAATAGTTATAGAGGCTCAATGTAAGTTTTGGAAAAGTTAAATTTTCTTGATTCAGTTTCTATGATTCAATAATCTGGTGATGATGGCACTTGTTTAAACAAGTAGAAACTCAACAAGGATCAACATATGAATGTCAAAATGTATATATAGATTATAGAAAGGGCAAGGACTAGAGGAAACTTAATGATTTAAAGGATGACTTCAGCTATACTTAACTTCTTAGAGTTATCAAAATTTATCAACTCTATCATACATGCAAGACTATAAAGAAATATAGTTCTAAAGTATTAGAAATAGGATCATGTGGACAAAGAAATAAAAATAGATATTTATTAATAATAACATGAATATTTTACATAATTAGTAGAAATTGATTGGAAAAAAATTGATTGCAAAGTAATTTATAAACTATTCCAAACTAGTGAAGACATTCTTAAAAGTTTTGTTTAATAACATTAATTGTAAAACATGTGAGCCTTTATAGAACATGATTGTTCATTGTCTCTAACTTTTCTTAATGTTAAATGTGTTTAAGTGAAGAATGGCATGTAGTAAAATTTTTATCTTGTTCCCAGAGAATCTAATTATTTCACGCTATGGTTATACATGTTATTAGGTGGATAAGCAGACAGATCAACATTATTAGTTAAGCAGGGCACGAAGAGCTAGAAAATTAAATGTTTTCTTTTCTCTTTTCTTTCTTTCAGGTCATGAGTGTTAAAGCAATTGGAATTGCTATAAAACTTACATTATAAGGTACAAATCAACTTGTCTACTATCAGAGATGGATCTTTTTAATAGTCGTTGTTTCCTGCATCATTACTCAATTAAATTATCTTAACATGGTTAGTATCACTATTGATTTTATTTTCTTTAAAAAGTGAACATATATTTTGGCATTTGAAATAAAAACTTAGACCCACATAGATTGTATTCCTTTTGTAAAAAATGATATGTTTATATGTTTAGACTTTCTATTATATGTCATCTGCTTAATATGAGGAAACACCTCTCTTTGTTGGAGGTGATTATAGTTTTATGGACTACAAATTCAGTTTATTTTTCTTTGATCACCATTTATTATCATTCTTGCATTTCTTTTTGTTCCATGTTCATATTGAAGATTTTAGCTAAAGTTACTTTCCAATTGAAGAAATAATTTGAAAGCTAAGAGCCAATCTAAAAGTTCAATGTGTAACCCTCTAACCCAAATAACATTTATATCATGCTTGACCTAAACTAATAATTGATGATCTAGAAGGCTGGATTTGAATTTTTTATTTCCCATAAGGTGTTTGCATCATTTGTGTGGAGTTATATGGTGACAAATATTTTCATGTTTGCAAGCGTTGGATACATTTAATATTGCAGTTGTGTCTCCAATCTATTATGCCTTGTTCACATTTTTTATAATATTAGCTAGTGAAATCATGTTTAAGGTTAGTATTCACTAAAACAAAACGAAAATGTGCCCTAAAAAATGAGTTATCTCACACATCAAATGCTTAACTATCTGTTGTAATCTTCTATCCTCTTTTTCTTATTAGGACTATTATGATCAAAGTATAAACAGTATTGCATCAGAGCTATGTGATTTTATCACTGTGTTATCTGGCATAGTAGTATTACATAGTACAAGAGAACCAGATTTAAAATTGATTGATAAAATAAAATTAGTATCACCTTTAAGATACGGTATCACTTTGATGAAGAACTAATAAAATCTTATTATTTGTATAATTATGTTGATGAAATAATTAAAAATAATATAAAATTTTAATTAAATTAAGACTAAACATTGAATGGATAAATTTTAATTTTAATTTTAAATTATTATTTACGGTATATAATTTCACAAATATTTGTGTATCATTTTATAGGATTTAAAATAAAATTAAAATTAAAACTAGCATTAAAAAAGCTCTAAATTACTATTTTATTTTATATAACAAAATAGCAATAAATGTAATTAAGAACATAATTTATTTTTATTTATGAATAATACAAACATAAAATAATTTATGACATATACTTTTTTCCACCATTAATTGCATTATTAAATGGTGAACAAGCCTTCAAAGTATGTCCAAATAACAATTAACTAGGGGTGTTCAAAATCGATCAAAATCGAACAAAACTGACTAACCGAATCAAAAAATCGATAACCGAACAAACTAAAAATCGAAAAAATCGAAAAAATGATGTTTTGCAGTTATTTTTGCGGTTCGATTCGATTTTCGGTTTTAATACTGAAAACTCTAATCAAACCGAACCGAACCGATTTTCTTAAAAAAACTATATAAAAGTCCCCCCTTCCAAATGACCTAACCGGCTAACCCTTTCACAGCCACCAGTAACCCTAACTCCGCTTAGCCTCTCTCCAGCCTCCAATCCTCTGAGCTCTCAGCACCTCTCAGCGCCGAAAACTCCTCCCCCTTCCCCGCTATCAATGCCGTCGGACAGCACCATCGCGGCAGTGTGGCTCTTTTCTCTCCATCTCCCTTCGTCGTAACGGTTCTCTCTCCCTGTCGTCCTCCACACACCACCTCTTCCAGCAGCACATCGTCTACTCCACGCACTAGAGCCGTCGTTCGTCGTCCTTTGCGAGTTCGTAGCCATTGTCGTCCTTGCGTTGTAGGGCTGCACATGGATCGGATAATATCCGCAGATCCGCGATAATTATCCGCATCCGATCCGAATTTCGCGGATATTATCCAATTCGCAGAGTCATCGGATCGGATCTGATCCGATCCGCACTGTGGTAGGATCGGATCGCGGATTCGGCAATGATACCCGCGGATCCGATCCGCAGATCCGCACAGATCCGCACATGACACATCATATAAATAGCTAATGTTATGTTGTTGTGACCTAACCCTAAATCCCTCATTACGGCGCTCCTCACGACCTCACCTCTTTCACTCTCTGAACTCTGGACTCTCCTCTCAATCTCAGATCCTCACTCACTCACTCAAACTCTCAAACTCTGGCTCTTCTTCTCCTCTCTGATCGGCTCTACCTTGCTCTATCACCAGTGTTTGCTGTCCATTACCGTCTCCTAAGGGCATCATTTATTGTTCTTCCAGGCTCCAACTGCACGGTCGTCACCTCCTCCATTGACGCGGTGGACGGCAGTCGCGTCGTTCTCCATACGCGTTCTTCATAGGTCGCGTTCTTCACTGGCGCAGTGGTCAGGGTCGGTGGTCTCCCCAATAGTGCGGTCACCTCCTCCATCACTCACGGTCGCGTTCATCATTTCTCGTTCTCTCCAAGCAGGCAGCAGCTTCGTGAATCTGTCAGAGTCAGACCAGCCGTCTTTCTTCTCCATCGTTTAAACTCTCGGCTCTTCAAATGATCAGGTATTATGGGTAAATTAATTTTATTTTATTTTCTTTTTTTAAAACTGTTTTAATAATTGATGAAATTATTGGCTAGTTTTAGGAAAATATTTCATGACTTCAAATTACTAGTGATTTCACAAGATGTAGTCCCTTATTTAAGAGCAATCAACTTCATTTCATGATCAATAGATCTAAGAATTATTGCATCAGAGAATAGAGAACCAATGATATGTTTTAAGCCAATCTGGAAGATAGAAATTAAGCATTACTTTGGCTACATAATTATTAACTTATTCCTTGTAAAGTCTCTTTCTGAAGGTGTCAACTATGGTGGCCTGAATTCTAATATTTTAAATTTAGTTATTAGCATATGGGATGTAATTTGTAAACTTTATTTCCGAGGGTGGGAAAAAATGTTGGATTCATTTCTCAAATGGCAAGTAATCCTTGAAGACAATACCATGTGATTTCTCATTTGCTGTCTCTATCCCTAGACCCTATGAAGGATATGGTTTGATTTCATTGTTTGTTCTTATAACGATAATAATATTAATATTTATAAACTGATATAGTGTTATGGCTTATTTTAAAGTACTTGAATCATTGTGTTATACTGTTATTATGTATTAAAATCTGTAAATTTGAATGGTTTATTTAACTATGAACAGATATGGCATTGAGGATTTATATGGTTTAAAGGTTTAATTGTTTGAAAATTAAGATGGTTTATTTAATTGAAGTCATATGGCACTGAGGGTCTGTTGTTTGTAAACTGATATAGTGTTATGGCTTATTTTAAAGTACTTGAATCATTGTGTTATACTGTTATTATGTATTAAAATCTGTAAATTTGAATGGTTTATTCAACTATGAACAGATATGGCATTGAGGATTTATATGGTTTAAAGGTTTAATTGTTTAAAAATTAAGATGGTTTATTTAATTGAAGTCACATGGCACTGAGGGTCTGTTGTTTGTAAACTGATATAGTGTTATGGCTTATTTTAAAGTACTTGAATCATTGTGTTATACTGTTATTATGTATTAAAATCTGTAAATTTGAATGGTTTATTCAACTATGAACAGATATGGCATTGAGGATGTATATGGTTTAAAGGTTTAATTGTTTAAAAATTAAGATGGTTTATTTAATTGAAGTCACATGGCACTGAGGGTCTGTTGTTTGTAAACTGATATAGTGTTATGGCTTATTTTAAAGTACTTGAATCATTGTGTTATACTGTTATTATGTATTAAAATCTATAAAATTGAATGATTTATTCAACTGTGAACAGATATGGCATTGAGGATTTATATGGTTTAAAGGTTTAATTGTTTAAAAATTAAGATGGTTTATTTAATTGAAGTCACATGGCACTGAAGGTCTGTTGTTTGTAAACTGATATAGTGTTATGGCTTATTTTAAAGTACTTGAATCATTGTGTTATACTGTTATTATGTATTAAAATCTGTAAATTTGAATGGTTTATTCAACTATGAACAGATATGGCATTGAGGATTTATATGGTTTAAAGGTTTAATTGTTTAAAAATTAAGATGGTTTATTTAATTGAAGTCACATGGCACTGAGGGTCTGTTGTTTGTAAACTGATATAGTGTTATGGCTTATTTTAAAGTACTTGAATCATTGTGTTATACTGTTATTATGTATTAAAATCTGTAAATTTGAATGGTTTATTTAACTATGAACAGATATGGCATTGAGGATTTATATGGTTTAAAGGTTTAATTGTTTGAAAATTAAGATGGTTTATTTAATTGAAGTCATATGGCACTGAAGGTCTATTGTTTGTAAACTAATATAGTGTTATGGCTTATTTAACTGTAGAATTGTGTTGGTCTGTTGGAAAATTAGAATGGCCGATAATCAAGCGCTTACAACTAATGCAAGTGGGTCTGAAGTTGGGAGCATTCCTACTCCACCTAGTGTCGCTGGATCTACACCAGAAGAATCAACAAGGGGAGGAGAAACAAATACCAATCCAGCTTCAAGTGATGCTCCTTCTTTGGCGACAGCAGCACAATCTGGCCAGTCAGGTAAAAGAAAGTCTACTACACCCCCTTCTATTGTTTGGGATCACTTCAAAAAAAATGATGAGGAAACTAAGGCTCAATGTAAGCATTGTTTGAAATGGTTACAATGTCATAGTCGTAAGGATGGGACCTCTAACCTAAAAAAACATATTGGAACTTGTGCGAAGAACCCGGAAAATCATGTTGATAAAAAACAGAAAACTCTTGTGTTCACAAATTCTAATTTAGAGGAACCACCAACATTAAAGGCAATAGACTTTAATCAAGATCGGTGTAGGCTTGCACTTTGTAAGATGGTGATAATTGATGAGCTTCCATTTAGGTTTGTGGAAAATACTGGTTTTAGGGAATTTTGTGGTGAAATGCAACCTCAATTTAAGATTCCGAGTCGTATGACAGTTGCTAGGGATTGTATACAGTTGTATGTAGAGGAAAAAACCAAACTTAAGTCCCTTTTGGAGCTGAATCATCAGATGGTTTCTTTAACTACTGATACTTTGACGTCTGTTCAAAACATGAACTATATGTGTGTAACAGCTCATTATATTGATGATGGGTGGGCATTGAATAAGAAGATCATGTCTTTTAATTTGATTGCTGATCATACTGGTGTTACTATAGGAAAAGCTCTAGAGAAATGTTTAAAAGATTGGGGTATTCGAAAATTTTGTACTGTAACTGTGGATAATGCTAGTGCAAACTTTGTTGCTGTAAACACTTTGGTTAAAATCATGCGAGAATGGAATGGTTGTACTATGTTGGGTGGGAAATTCGTTCATTTGAGATGTGCTGCCCATATTTTAAATCTGATTGTTTGTGATGGTTTGAAAGATCTACAGTCATCTATTGCTAGGATTAGAACTTCTTGTAAGTTTGTAAAGTCATCTCCGTCTAGGTTAGCAACCTTTAGGAGGTGTGCACATGAGGCAAACATTACAAGTTGACAAATGATTATTCTTGATGTGCCGACGAGGTGGAATTCTACTTATATGATGTTGGAAGTCGCCGAAAAATTTGAAAAGGCATTTGCTCGTCTTGCTAGGGAAGATGCTCATTTTGAAAGATACCTTGAAGATGATGGGGGGCCTCCTAGTGATGAGGATTGGAGTAGAGCTCGTATCTTTATACGTTTTTTACAAATTTTCTATCATGCAACGCTTTCATTCTCTAGTTCTTTGAATGTCACTTCAAATACTTTTTTCCATGTATTGTGTAAGATTTTATGCACTTTGAATAAATGGATTATGAGTGATGATTTAGTGTTGAATGGAATGGCAACAACGATGAAGGCTAAATTTGATAAGTATTGGGGTGATTCTGATCATTCTTATACTTCTACTCCTTTGACTTCAGTGAACAAGCCATCTCTGAACTATCTATTACTTGTTGCTATTTTTCTTGATCCGCGGTATAAATTGGAATATATTCAGTTTACTTTGTCTGAGATGTATGGTCAAGGTGAGAAATCTTCAAGGATCTTTAGAAAATTGAAGGATATCATTGCTAAATTGTTTGAGCAATATAGCATATGGAATCCGCGACCCCCTGAAGACACTCAAGATGCTAGCATTTCTTCAGATACTACACCAAATCCTAGTGTAGAGATGAGTGAGAATGATAGTATTACGATTGAAGATCCTATGAGCAAGTGGAAGCAAACTCAAAGGATAAAATTAAGTGAGTTGAAGAAAAATGAAATGGATAGATATTTGGAAGATGAAGTGGCGGAAGATTTTAGTGGATTTGATATATTGAGGTGGTGGAGAGGAAAGACTTTGAGGTATCGTGTTCTCTCTTGCATGGCTAGAGATATATTAGCCATTCCTGTTTCTACTGTGGCATCTGAGTCAGTTTTTAGCACGGGAGGTCGTGTCCTTAACCCTTATCGCAGTTGTTCGAGTCCCACCACTATAGAGGCGTTAATTTGCACTCAAAATTGGTTGAAGCCTGCTAAGATATTGGTTGAGCTTCATGAAGGAGATGCCGCTGTTGATTCAGGTATATAATGAATTAGTTCATTTGTATTTTATTAATTATTATTCATTTTTTGTCTTTCATTTTAAAGCATTGACATACCATGACATATTTTGTTATTGTTGAATTGAATAGAATTTTCTGGAGTTACTAGTGTCGGAGATCCTAAAGTTCAAAGTGGAATGCAATCTCATCAACCATCTTAGGTATTCAATGGTGCTTGTATTGTATTGGTATATAATAATTTATTATTCTAACATGTTTTACTAATTTTTCTCACTTGTTATTTCTTAATAGGAATGAATGCTTGCTGATATAGTGTTAATTAGAAGACTGGAAGAGATGTGTCAATTGGAACTTGTTGAGTTGCTGTTTTAGTGTTTTTAGTATATTGAGATTGTTGTTTTAGTATGATTTACTGTGCTGAATTGTTGAGTTGTTGTTTTAGTATGTTAAATTACTGATTTAATGTGTTGTTTCACCAAGTATTGTTATAAATTTTATGATATTTTATTTTTAATTGTTGAGTTGCTGTTTTATTTTTAATTTTTAATTTTATGATATTTATGGACATTTTTTTCAAAAATAGAAAAAAACAGGGCCTTAAAACAAATCTTTTATTACATGGATATATCCGATATCCGATCCGACCTAAAAAAACGCGGATATGGTATCCGATCCGATCCGATGGGAGCAGTGCGGATCGGATAGAATTTTAGCCTATATCCGATCCGATCCGATCCGTGTGCAGCCCTATTGCGTTGTAGTCATCGCAGTAGCCATTCCTCTGCATCTAGAATGGGGACGCCTCTTAGCTTTTAGGTAAATTATTTGTTCTAATTTTTTTGGATCTAATTAATTGTTCTTAGTTCTGTTTTAATAATTGGTTCTATTTTTATTTTGCTATATGATTTTTGGTTTAGAATTTTTGGTTCTGTTCTTTCTAATTTGTTCTTGCAGCTTTGGTAATTTATGGTATTTTTTTGAATAGCAAATATCGAAAGTGTATGGAACGAAATTAAAATAGGTCAAAGAAAATGTGCCCAAATGACACTGATGCATCAAAGAAATTGAAGGAGTGTGAAAAAGTTGTTATGAAATTTAAATTTGAAAAAACAATTGCTGTGCCAGAGTATCAAAGATGTCCAATAGCCGACTCCATAGATTTTCATTCTATAGGTACTATGTTAAATATGGGATTTTTCTATGTTCCTCATCTATTCTATAGCTGTAGCAGTTATTCATTCGTGGGCATGAAAAAATTGGAGTTTGTTTTGATGCTAGATGTGGAGCACAATATTCAGGAGCAAGAATAGAGGGGGATGTTGTTACTTTGGATTTTGTGAAGAAAATGATGGATGATTTCAAGAATCAAAAGTGTTTACACAAACGGTACTTAAGCATAGGAGTTCATTAATAACTTTGAATTTTTTTAAGTGTTATCACTTACTAACTTTGCTTGTTTTGTCTTGATTCTTGTATTAGTTATGCATTTCAGATTGTATTGCAAACTAGAGAAATGTTGAAAGCTTTGCCTTCTCTTGTTGATATAAATGTTCCCGATGACAAACATTTTACTGTTTGTGGTGATGTGCATGGCCAGGTATGGATGTATGCATGTTTAAAGTTTTGTTAGCAATAATTCAAAAATAAAAAGTGTGTTGAACAAATATGGATACTTGTGTATCATATTTTTGTGCAAACAAAGAGTAGGACTCCAGAAAAGAATTTATGTACTTAGAGAATGATTAACTTGGCAAGTGCACGATATTCTGCTTCCGTGGATGAGCGGGCAACAGTAATTTGTTTCTTGGTCTTCCAAGAGACTAAAGAACTGCTAAGAAGAAACAATAACCTGTTAAAGATCGCCAAGTGTTAGGATATCCGGCCCAATCAGAGTCACTGAAGCTGAGAAGCTGAATTTCTGATTAGTCCTTTGCCAGAACTAGTTTTCAAATATCGTAACACATGTTTGGCAGCTTGAAGATGAGATTCAGTAAGAGATGCCATGAATTGACTTAATTGTTAAGTGGCATACATGATATTCGGTCGAGTAGTGGTGAGATAGATAAGACGACCAATCAAACGGTGATATACAAAAGAGTCGAATAGCATGAGACTTTTGAAGGAGTTTTAAAATGAATTAAACAGATTCAGTTTCTTAATAGCTAATCAATTTAAAATAATAAAATATAAAAATTTTAAAAAATATATATCCTAAATTTTTGAACTTCTAATTTTATTAGTTTGATACTTTGATAGTTTGATTCTTTGATAGTTTGATTATTTGTTTGATTTTAAAATTTTTAATTTAACATAATTTTTATAATCATTAATTTATTAAAAATTAAATTAAAATTTTAATTTTAATATTTTTGCCTAATAATAAGTATTTATGTTTTTTAAATTTTATAAGATAAAATTTTATGTATAGTTATTTATATAAAATTAATAATTAAAAATTGTCAAATAAAAATTTAATTAAATATATTAAATTATTTAATAATTTTTAATTATTGACTTTAAATAAAAATAATTAAATTTTTATATTTTATAAATAAATTAAAATTAAAACAATGCTTAACTGAAAAACGAGTAGTATGAAAGTATCATAGCATGAGCTGTGGGGCCAATCCAACGTCACAAAGGCGCATGGGGCACAACACAAGTCAATAAGAAAATAGGGATTTAATGTCGCATTCGGGGTAGTTGGGTAGGGCTGGATTCCAAATTCCAAGCATATACTTTGGTCAAATAAATGAAAGGAAACAACAAATTCAAATAAAAATAGTAGTAGCATTGACCAGTGACTACTGACTGTACTAGTGTGCGCTTAGGATGCTTCTTTCAATTATTTCACAACTTAGAAATATCCATAAACTATAAAGAGATAACAATATATACAGAGCATTGTTAGAGAAAACGAATTTTATGATTTATAATTATTAATTAATTATTATTAATATTTTTAAAACAATAAATTTTATTTAATATTATATAATTATTTAATTTTTTAATAATTAAATATTAGTCAAATTTTAATAAAACTCTTAGTCAGACTTTCTCATATATATATATGTGTATATATATATATGTTAGGAAGGTACAAATGTTGTATGTTATTTATGAGTTGAAGAAGAGGACAAGAGGGACCGGACCAAATTCATTAATCCACTACTACTGATTAAAAGAAAATCCCAAAGTTACACAGTTAATAATAAAAGATTAGATATGTGTTAATTTTACGGATAAATCATAAAAAAATACATCTGAATTATTTAAGTATTGATAAAAATACTTTTGAATTTAGTTATCAACAAAAATATTTTAGAATTATTTTAAAATATCTAAAAAAACTTTTTTATAAGCGATAAATGACTTTTATATTTGACAAACTGTTTATGCATTTGATTCAAAATTTTATAGAAATATTTAGATAATTATTTAAAAAATACACACAAAATAGATAAAAATTTTATTTCTAGATTTTTTTTATAAAAGTATTATTGGTTGTTGACAAATATAAATATACTTGGCAAAAAATAATTAAATTATAAAGATAAAAATATCTCATTTTTCTAATCATATTTATAAAATATATATCAAAATTTAATTGCTATATCATTTTTTAAAAATACATATTTAATGTTAGACATTTTTATCGTATTTTTAAATAATTTTAGAACATTTTTATTAATAACGAAATTTGAAAATATTTTTGTTAACACCAAAATAGTTCATGTGTACTTTTGATAGTTTATCCTAATTTTGTATTCGAAACGTCAAATGCTTTAAATTAATTTTTAAAATATTTAAATATGTGTCAGATTAATTCTTTTTTATCAATTTGTTTTGCTAATTTTCTGGTGTGATTATTGAAGAGACTTCCACGATAAACTTTGCGTTTTTATGTTTAGGTTTTAATATCTAGAAGTAGCACACACCCCATTTATAGAAGAAGAACAATGATAAAAAATTTATGATCAAGTTGTTGTACATAAAATGTCAAAATACACATCAAGTAATTTATCAAGCATTATATTTCATGAGTAAATTAAGATTCATAATATGTACTATTATTTCAGAATCAAGATATTGATTTATATTTTACATAATTTTGAAGAGTTATAATTCATGATTTAATCTTTACAGAATATCAAAAAAATAAAGGGATCGGACACGATTGAATAAATGAGTTGGAGACAATTTAGGTTAAAAATAAAGAGTGCACAAAAATGATAACACATGAAAGATAAAAGAAATGTAACACGATGATTGTGAGCAGGGACGGACCAAGTATAAGGGAAGGGGAGCACTTGCCCCCACTAAATTAAAAAAAATGTAATAATTCTATATAAATATATATATATATATATATATTTTAATATAATGATACTTTTTGCCCTCACAAAAATTTATAAAATTTTAATTTGAGATTTATATTAAAAATAATTTTTTATTAAATTTAATATGTAACATATTTATTTTGTTAAATTTGATTTAATATAAAAATAAAAAATAAATAAATTAACTCAATAAAAAATTTATGAACAGTGTTAATATAATTTTTAAAACTAATTAATTAGTTAATTATCAAACTAAAACTTAATTTTTAAATATAAATAAAATTATCAATATATTTTTTAAAAAAATTAATTAAAATAAAAAATAGTATCTATCTATTAATTAATATTATTTATTTTAAAATTATATAATCCTTCTTAATTTTATCTCTTAAATAATCTTGTTTGTAACGACTATTTTGGATTAAAAAATATTTTATGTCATAAATATTATAACGAATAAACTTTCTAATAATTTAATAGGTGGTAATTAATATTTGAAATTATAATAAATAGTTGAACAATTGTTTAAAATCATAGAAGTTAATTTTGATATATTAAAATATGTATATTTTTTACATAATCATTTAATTATATTTATTTTTTTTAGATAATTATTTATGTGATGAATATAAAAATTTATTTTTTAATTACAATACATAATTAAATAGATGTATAAAATTTTTAATCTAACAGTGTATTAAAATTAAATTAAAAAATATATAAAAATTTAATTATTATAAAAAAGAGATAAACATAATTATAAATTAAGTTTCTATTATTTTATATAAACATATTTTTATATACAGGTTTAGTTTTTTTTAGTATTTATATATTATTCTAATTTTAAATTATAAATACTAATGTATTAATAAGTGGTAATGTACTAAATAATTCATTCTTTTTATTATTAAATATGTATAAAAATAAATAAAAAAAATTAATTAGGATGACAAGTAATTTATAATTTAATTAAGATATTTTGAGTTTAAATTTTAAAAATAAAAAAACATTTTATTTATAAATTATATATAATAAATAATATTTTAAAAATAAAAATATTTATTAATTATTTTAATTTTTATATTTTTATTATATTTTTAGTATAATTAATAATATACAATAACATTTATTTTAATATATAAATATTTTTATTTTTATTTTTAAAATTTTTTGGATTCGTCAGTGGAGTGAGATTATATTCAAATAGAAAAACTTGGAGATAGTGTGATGTTCCTAAGGCAAATAAGGCTTATAAGTTGGAAGTATTTTTTGGGTAAAATTCAACCATTTTTCAATCATCAGTCTTTTTATTTAGTTATTTATAGATAAGTCCGTCCAAGGCATGTTTGACACATGTCAATTGTTATTTGGTTGTGTGAATGATTTCTCTAATTGTTTTATTTCATTTAAATTTTGAACATGTTTGATACTAAACCCACTTGTCTCTTTCGACCTTTTTAAAGCATAAGAGAACCACAAAAATTTTTAAGTAATTTTTGATACAATTCTTATTTCACACGGATGCTAAAACTTCAATTTGCTTATTAGAGTCATTTCTTGGACTGAATTACAAAATATTTGCTTGTCAAAAAATAATTTGGTATATTTTATGAAAATACTATTAAATGATGATATACAGTAAAAATTATTTTATGATATATTATCATTTAATTGATGAAATAATTAATTTAATTCTCTATTATATTTTTTAAAAATTAATTTAAAATATCTAATTTTTTGAGAATTAAATTTAGTGATGATGACTAAAGAAAGTATATCTTGAATTCTTGACCATTAATTCTTTAGCTAATATGGTCAAAGAAAGTGTTTTAAAAGGTCATATGTACAAGTATGTCATCTCAAGGAGTTAAATAGGAGGAGATTAGATCTTCTTAATATTTTTTATTAAACAAAATATAGTATGACTTTTTACATTATATTTGATAAATAAAATAAAAAATTATGAAAAATATTAAAAAAATAAAAATTATAATTTACATCCTCAATTGAAAAAAAAAATTTAAAAGAATTCATTTTTTGGATACAAGAGGTTGAAAAGTAAAAGTAGTCCAATTGAAAATTCAACCTTGAAAGACGTCCAATTGTGGGGGGCAAGTGGGCAACTGGCCAAGTGTGATGTGAATGCCAATACGGCTTCCTTTCCTTTTCAAGATTTCACTATTTATAGTGAAATTAATATTTAAAAACTGTTAGATAAAATTTAGTCAAATCAGTTAAATTATTTAATAATTTTTAAATATTAATTTTACGTAAAGTCGAATGTACTTAAATTTTTATCTTATAGTTTAGTGATTTTTTTTGATTAATTTATCAATATTTTAATAAGAATCATTTTAGTGTATTTATGCTGTGATAATTATAATAATTATGATATTTTAAAAATATTATTAAAATTATCATTTAATAATATCTTTTAAAAATTATTATTAAAATATAAAAAATTAATTTTAATAATAGTTTATAATTATTATAATTACCATAAATACAGATATACTAGCATTCACCTTTTAATAGATAGACAATGCACAAAAATGTGAGTGTCTTTTATGATCTCAAAATAAAAACAAATTATCGATGCTTATATATAGAAAAGAAGATAAATCTGTTTTGTTCATCCAGATTCCTTTTCGGAGAAAACATTAGAGAAGGGACATCCTATCTTCATCTAAGGCTTTCACTTGTGACGTTGATAAATACAAAGTTTTAAGTTAAATTTAGACATGTTAATAATAAAAAATAAACTAAATTTTATTTGAGATATATTTATTTATTTGTTTATAAAGTTCATTTTATTTTATTTTTTTTTCACTTTACAAGGTACGGCCATTTCTGAAAGAGTAGGTAAGATATTAAGAGCCTTATTATAGAGTTTACTACTTACTATACGGTTCCTCTCGAGCTTCATAAAATAATAATAATAAGCCCCATACCTTAATTGAACACCAAAAAATTGAAAAAGAAAAGAAAATTACTAAACCTCAATTACCTGGAGGGTGCCGTTATCATTTTTTTTTTTTTGTATATAGTAGGTATTATTTGTTTATTTATAAACAATCGGCAACAGAGCTTAACAAACCCTAACAACGAATTTGGGCCACCGTGTAATTTAGGAATTTTCGTGAGTTTATGTGTGAATCTTTGTTTTGTAGAGGAAATATGAGCCACTTTGAAATTTTGAGTTTTGTATCATAGTTGATACTAGCAGGAATAAGGATTTTGAGAATGGTTTCATACTCAAAGATAAACATTTTGACGAGTTTACCAATTTTAATGTGTTATCAGTAATATAGTTTAATATTGCTATATAATCTGAAGTTTCTAATATTGTAGAATTAAAGTTGTTCATCATTCAGAATAATAAGTCAATTTTTAATTTAATTTTTTTTATTTTGTAATAATAAATCTACAGATAATCAGATAAATAAAACTAAGTCTTCTATTATATTATAATTAAGGAAATTCTGTTTACAGTTAAAAAAGATAATAGACGAGTTTTATTTAATAGTCGGTTGCTGATTAGTAAATTAGTGCATACACAATATAAGATATGATTCAAATCTCTTGCCGAACAGTAAAACTATGTTTGGTTTAAGGAAAAATAAGAAAAAAAAATATTGGAAGAAAAATGAGTAGAAAATTTTTTTTTTATTTGAATGTTAAAGAAAATGGAAAGAAAAAAAATTTTGGTGTAGGTTCATTAAAATTTTTTTTCATCCATTACAAGCAAAGAATAAAAAGAAAAATATTATCTTTAGTGTATTTACAATATTACTCCTAATTCTATTATTATTAATAATTATTAATATAAATTTAGTTTTAATCATTTTAATACATTATTATAATAGAGATTTACATTTAAACATTATATATGTATTAGATAAATAATTTATAAAATTATAATAATTTATAATATTTATAAAATGCAATAAAACATAAATAAATAAAAATATTTATACTTTATTTTATTAGAAAAGTATTAATATAATTTTATACTATTATAATTTTTTTTCTTCTCATTTTTCTTTTCATCCAAACAAAAGAAAATTTTTTCTCTATTTTCTTTTCATTTATTTTCTCTTCATCCAAACATCACACAAATAACTCTATTTTTTCTTCTATTTTCTTTTCTCTCATTTTCTTTCTTTTTATTTTCTTTTCTATATCTAAACAAAGCCTAAACGAATAAACAAATCACTCCACTCTTTTTTTTTGGTCATTAATCCACTAATTCAAACTGATTCATGTTGGTTGTCTTTTTTTGGGCACCATTCAGGTTAGTAATTGGGAATTGGGTCAGAATCAAATGGGAAGTTAAGTGGATTAGGCCGTTGAATGATTTGGGCTTATGGAAGCATGGAAGCTAAAGAAAATTCAAACATTATTGAGCAATTTCTAAATACTGGATCTATGCTTGGGCCACATAAAAATATTCACTGAGAAACAGAGCAAAAATAATCAGCTGTGTTCTACCCTGTAGTGGCAATTCATTTGCCTGTAAGCAACCACACTGGGTTTGAAATTTAGTTGAGACTAAGTAGGAGATAAAAAATATTAAAAATGTTGTGTGTGTATGAGTGCTTAGTGTGCGTGAATTTATAATGTTATAATACCTAAAATTAAGTGTTGTTTAACTCATCTTAAAAAAGACAACCAGTTATGAATTTAGTAATCTTTTCTCTACGAAAAAGTTACTAATAATCTTTTTTAAAATAATTCTAAATAAAATTTTACTTCTACTCATGAGAAATTTTGAAATTTCTCTATTTTATCTTTTGTTTTTAACCTGAATTATTGACCCAGTTTGAAAAATTATAAAGAAAAATCCAGTCAACGATATTCAACTAAAATTCCATTTTCCCTTCTCAATTTAGTGCAGAAAAGAAGCTAGAAGCTACATAACTATTTTAATAGCAAGATAAGATTAAGAAAGAGCAATGAATTGAAGTCACGCCACATAACCAATCAATAAGCAAAAGTCAATACATAAAATAAATAAATAAAAAAAAGAACTCATGATTGTTCCACTATGCCTCTGTTTTGGCACTCTATAGCTGCCTCAATCTCAAAAGCCTATTTTATATATGAATTAATTTTCATCAATTACCATCTAATTCTAATATAATTATTAATTAAGCCTCTCATTACAGCACAAACTCTCACATATTACAACTAATAATGTAGGGAACACACAGTCATTACTAATCATCACACATGATAACACATTCCATTCCCACTATTATAAACCCACATACACTTTTCTTGCAATCCAAGCTTTCTCCTTCTATCTCTCATTTTTAATATAAACAACAAAGAAAGAAGTGACAAAGAAGAAGAAGAAGAAGAATGGCATCGGTTTGCATAGCGAACTGCATCAACGACGCGCGTGTTCCGATGAGAGCAACCTATGTCAACCTCTACAAGTGGCCGGAATCGGATGCAGAGTTTGTGAGATCAGTGAGCAGCAATGGAAGAAAGGGTGGTGCTGCTTCTTCTTCTTCTTCTTCTTCTTCTTCTTCTTCCTCGCAAGTGCGACACGGACACCCGAGGGTGGTGGACAGCATCTCATGCAGGCAGATATACCTGAGGAGCTACAAGTTTTCGAGGGAAGAAGACAATCAAGACGAGAGTTCGCAGAAATGCTTTGGGAAGAAGAAGAAACAGAAGAATGAGTTGTATAAAGATGAGTGTGATGAAAAGAGGAAGAAGTGTTTGGTTTGGAAGAAGGCTAAGGACATTTCTTGCTCTGCTCTGTTTAAGATTTTTCAAAGCTGCTTGTCTTGCTCTGCTAGTGTAGATGTTATGGATGCAACATCTTGAATTTATTTTCTCATTTTTTATTTTATTAATTCGGTTTGCTCCTCTTCAACTGGGTTTTGCGTTCTAATTATTATTATTAAATTTTTGGGTTATAAATATCTATGTATGTATTTATGATCTAGAGATAAGGAGTTCTATGTTATTAATCAAATTTCGGTTTCAAGTGTGGATGTAAGGGATGCAATGTATGGAACTAAAATAATCATGGTTAAATGAGGATCTCTTTGTATATTAAAGATTTAAAGTATGCTTCCCATTTGGCGTGAAGTAATATTATTTGGGTAAATATATATTGGACTTGTTTTCTTCTCATTAATTACCTGTTACATTATGTAAAAAACTTCTTAATCCTAATTAAGTTCCTTTGCTTTTCTTCTAAGAGGTGCTTTAATTTGGCTTTAATAAATATTTAATATTAATGGGGCTGGATACACAAAATCTACACGAATTGTACCTCTTCTACGTAAAAGACAAATGTTAGTATATCTTATATATGAATATATATTAAAAAATGGCGATGAATTCAATCCAAAAACTTGTTTTGATTTCGATTCTACTTTCCTGCCATGGCATGATCGGCAGCATATGTTATTCTTCTTATTGCAGAAATGGCCAAAAAGGGAGTCCATATATATGCTATGGTTAATGATTAATATGAATTTTACGGCAAAATACTAAATCTTCCAAACTTATATTTTTCTTTGAATAAAACTACACAAATGACAAATGTAAGTTATTTTTCGATGAATACTTTTTTTTCCCTCCCTATACAATCAATCAGCAGCTTTTCCGCACACAGTAATAAAACAGAAATATCACAAATAAAAAAAGATTTGTGACTTATTATCAATGTGTTTTTAATTTGTATTGTACTTAATTATTCTGGTCCACACTAAAATACCGAATGAGAGAACAAAACAAAAAAAGCAAAAACTATGAGTGAGACCAAGGAATCGGAGAAAAACTGATCATGTGAAATCGCTCTATTATTTCATCACTTAAGACTTAAGAGAGATCCTTAACTATTTTAGAAATTAAACTGTTTTTTTTTTAATATTGTTCGATGAATATATTTTTTTTAGAAAAGGATGGCATGGCTTGCAATGAATACTTTCAGGTCTAAAACAATAAATAAATAAATAAATATTACAGGGTAATGATGATCCTGTTAGCTAGATTTCAAGTATGGCAAACAAAAAAAAAAGGGATGATTGAAAGTGTAATAAATTGCACTGAAGTGGCTCTGCCAAAAAAAGAAGTGAGCGTGGATAGACAAGATGAATGAATTACAATCATATCATCCACCAAACTCCACATACATACGCCCCTTTCCTCAAACTTGTAGTTTACTTAAGCCACCTCATACAATCAACTAGGTTAAATAAGGCTTCCAATTATTGAACAAAAGAAGCGATAGATTTGGATTTTGATTTTACCTGTCACACAAAAGTAGGAGTGAAAATAGATTAGGTGACCTATTAGAACTTAGAAGTCTATGCTTGATTTGTATTCAGTTTATTGGCCTATTACAAAATACATTTATACTTAGATCTGAAAGCTATTAAGATATAAATGAATATATAAATAATTTTGTCATAATTTAAAAATTCATTCTGAAATTTGAATATTTTAAATGTTATAATTTATTATTAATAATTTTACATATTTTAAAAATTTAAATATTGCTATAGACATTAAATTCAATATATTGCATACTGTAATTTTCTTTTAAAACATATAACGATAGATTTTTTAACAGATTTTAAGTTAGACTATATTTAACTTAATAATAAATTAGACTTAGCACTTAAAAAATAGTCTATAATAAGAAGCCTAACCTACTTTATCCTTGCATAAAAGGAAAAAAGAAGATCACATGATATGACACATATAAATAAATAATAAAATAAGGAATGTGACAAAGATATTAAAATTTAAAGGAGAGTCACTTTCTCTTAATTTGTATGGTTAAATTATTTTTATTTGATTCTATGAAATTGAATAAACTTCAGTATTAAGGAGGTGTTATGTAAGGAATGAAAAGTAAGTGTTAAATTGTTAATCAGGTTTACATGGAGAACAATAGAGTGTTGAGAACATTATTGTGAAAGATGTTAAATGGATAAAAAGTTAAAAGGCTACGTCTCTGATGGTTGTGCTTGTGGTGGTTACGCGTTGACCAGCTAATAAAAACATGACACGTGTAGTAAGAGTTGAAGTGATTAATGTTTGTTTTATATGTTAAACATGGTGATTTTTCGATTGTTATTACGGGAATTGGACTGTAAATAGAGAGATTTCCAAACTTAGCAATGTCAATTACTTGAATGGGTATCTTTGACTGAAGTGGTAGCCGATTAGTGGTGCATAGTAACATGATGAAAAATAGTTGTTGTTGGAGCATTTGTAGTCAAAATGGATTGACAATATGTTGTTGAGTGGTTAGTATTGGGGATAATATTGTTGTTTGGATACGGATAGCTGAAGAGGGTAAATTTTGCCATAGTTGGTGGTTGGAGATGCAGCGGTAATGTAGGCAATTGGACACCGAAATAGAATGCAAATTTCACTATGACAAGCAGAACTGACTGATGAAGCCGGATTTTTTAATCGGCGAGGTCGACTAGTTGTTGTTGTCTTTGGTGCAACTCGAACTATCTGGAGGTAACGACATTGGCGTAGTTAAATCCTTTGATGTGGTTACATAGCAGAAAGATAAAGACAACTGGCAATCCATCCGACGAAACTTATAGCCGTTGTGATTCGTATGAGGTTGAAGTAGAGGTTTCTTTGTTTAGGTGGACTTTCTGAAGTCTTAGATGGTGCAAGTTGGATAGTTTTTTTAAAAAATAAAATAGCTTAGACTTGGGTATGTATGGTAATATTTTGTTGTGTTTGATAAGTCATGATAGAAAAATTCATAAAATATGTTGTTAAAAATGGAGGTCGTGTGGTGTGAAATAAAATGTTAATTGGGTTAAAATGATACTGCTATGTCCGAACCCAAAAAAATTGAATGCGTGGTTAATCTGCTGGTGCGATCAATTTGCTGCAATAAATTTGTATGTGTGGTTAATCTGATTGATTATGTACTATTTTCTTTTTTGTATGTTGGGAGTTCATATGTAAATTTTATTTAAAACTCAGCATATAAATATGTTATATTTAAATTGTGTTGTATATTACATGAGAATTGATGAAATAATGTTACTATAAATGTATTAAGTAAGTTGTAGTTGTAAGAAGTATTAGATTTAAGTAAGGCTAAGTTATGTATATAAATAAATTGAGAGAAAGTTAGAGTGTCATTAGAATTTATTATTTTTAGTCATCAGTTAGTCATTAATGTTTAAAAGTATGTGATAAAATATGTTATTAGATTACTAGACTAAATAAACTAGATTAAAGAAATTGAGTTAATGGATAAGTGATATCTAAAAACAATAAATTCTAATGATCTTCTAGCATTTCTCATAAATTAAATTACATGTTAGAATTATGGAAATGTTACATGTTTTTTTTATTGTTGGGTTACAAACTCGACCCGAAAAGAGGAGAAAAGACACTAAACAAATCCTACATCTCAGTCATATTCTCTTCGGCATTGCCATCAAGAATAATGATCAAGAATAGGAAATACTACTAATAGAAAAATGTCCGAAATATAAAAAAATCACACCTAATACAAGGATTAACATCAAATAAAAGAAAGTTCTCCAACTAAATACTAGAGCTACAATAACTCTTGCAATGATGTCTCCATCTTTTATAGCAATATTCCGTTTTCAGCCCTGTATAAAAGACCACATCCCTATTATCAATGCCACAATTGTTCATGACAATCATTTTGGTGATCACATACCATCTTATTAGCACCACAAAACTTTCTTATTCTCATCCGGATTATTGACCATTTTTTTTCAATTGTTGATAAATTTGAACTCCTTGTGTAAAACATATAGAATCTTAATATTACTGAAACTTTGCAGAAAATTTTTCAGTTTATTTCTTTTAAAATTCAGCCTCCAATAGTTATCACCTTGTCCTTTGGCCCATCTTACTAAGATTGCTTCATTGGTTTTGAAGACCATCCGCTTTAGAATTACACTACACTCCTCTAGCACGAATTGCACGGATGTTTCAATGCACTCCACCAAGTCATTAACTCTAGAATCTGCATTCAAAAATTCACATAAAAGCACAACAATATTATTCTCAGCATTCACAAGATAGCCACCCACTGCCATACATTGTTTTGAAGCCACATATTCAGCACAAATCCACTAATAAAATTCATATTCAATGTTTCCCACCGGTCCTAGACTAATTGTAGCCCATTGAACAATAGTTGACTTTTCTTCCTTCCTTTTTTTGTTAAGAGTTTCCCATTCTTTTAGCTGGTGCATAATAAACTCCTATGCATTCTCCCACGATATATCCTTTCTTTCAAAAGTAAATTGGTTTCTAATCCTCCATATCACCCATACTATTACAAACCAACAATGTATCCACCTTCTCCTTCCCACTCTCACCACCTCTTGCTCACACCAAGATTCAAAGAAACTTCTCACCCCCTTTGGCTTAACCCATGTAATTCCCCCCATAACCATAGCTTTATACCACAATCGAGAAACATAGTTACAATGGATGAATAGGTGATCTATATCCTCATCATCTAAACCACATAAAGTACAAGTTACCTCATTTGCACCCACCACATTAATCTGGGACAACCTTTTCATCGTGTTGAGCTTGCCTAATATCAATAACAATCCCATCATCTCCACCCTCAGAGGTACTGTTTCCCGCCAGATATTATCAAAAGTATGGCGTGTTTCGGGAAAGCCCAACGCTTTTGACTCCACTGAAGTGATGAAAGACCTAACTGAGAAACTTCCATCCTCGGAGCAACTCCAAATGAGCTTATCTTCTGTACCTGCATTTAAACAAGTTTTTTGTAATAATATTAGTAATTTCTCACAGTGTTTACGCTCCCACTCAAAAAAAGCTTCTCCTCCATCTCAGGTTCCAGACCCACCTAAAGCCGTCCCAAAAACCACAGTTAACAATAGTTTCTACTTGTTGGCCAGAAATCAAATAAAGCTTTGGGAATTTTTCTCTGAGCCTCAAATCACCCAACCACTTGTCATCCCAGAATTTTGATTTTTCACTATTTCCAACACACATTTCAAGGCTCGTTGAGCTTAAATATTTACACAGTTGGTTACTTCTCACTCCATTTATGATATCCTTCTATGGTCTGCTAGACTTAGGTACATTATGCTCATTGATCGATTCATCTAAAGGAACCACATTACACGAAAATATGATTTTCTTCCATATTGACTTATCCTCTATTGAGTATCTCCACCATCATTTAAACAACAAAGCAGCATTTTTAATAATGATATCTCCCACTCCAAGCCCTCCATTCTCTTTTGGTTTCTGTATAGTGTCCCATGCTACAGTTGGTACCTTTGTTCGCCCTTCTTTTGTACCCCAAAAAAATTTTGATTGCAGGGAGATGATCTTCTTAGCCACCGCCTTAGGTAGTTTGAATAAACTCTGATAGTAGATCGGTAAATTATTTATTATCGATTTGATAATTGTCAACCTACCCGCTCTAGACAGTAACCCTGACTTCCAATTAGACAGTTTCTTCTCCATCTTCTCAATGATTGGCTTCCAAGTTTCAATATGCTTGGGATTCGCACCCAGAGGAATGCCTAAATAAGTGATTGGTAGACTCTCAAGCAGACAGCTCATGACCTCTGCCAAACCATATGCAACGTCCTCAGGCACATTGATAGGAATGAGAGTGGACTTATGATAGTTAATCACTAGTCCCGACATCATCCCAAAAACAACTAGTATCCCTTTGAAATTTCGTAAAACCTTCTTATTTGGCGGGCAAAACAATATTGTATCATCGGCAAACTGTAAATGCGATAAAAGCACCTTATCTCTACCAACTTCTAGGCCTGAGATGTTTCCTACCCTTGCTCTTGTAAACATCTGATTCAAAACCTCGGCCACCAAAATAAAGAGGAACAGCGAAATTGGATCGCCCTGACGCAAACCCCTCTCCATTGCAAAAGGCTCTATCGGTGATCTATTTACAATGATCGACATGGCCACTGTATTGAGCATTCCATTAATCCATTTCCTCCAAATATCACCAAACCCATAATTTTTAGAACATGATCCAAGAATGACCATCTAACAGTGTCATATGCTTTCTTGAAGTCAAGCTTAACGATTACACCACTCTTCTTGCTTTTTTTCAACCAAGAAACTGTTTCTGACGCAATTAATGCACCATCAAGAATCTGTCTATCTTGTATGAAAGCATATTGCACTTCCCCTACCAAGAAACTCATTACCTTCTTCATTCTTAGAACCAAAATCTTTGATATTACCTTATATACACTTCCCACCATGCTTATTGGTCTGAAGTCCTTCATTTCTTTTGGCACATCTATCTTTGAGGCTAGAGTCACCCATGTCATGTTTAAGTTCGTATGTAGAAATCCCATTCTGAAGAAGTCCAAAACAGATTCTGTGAACTCAATCCCAATGATCTCCTAAGAGTTTTTCACAAAGAATATGTTGAATCTGTCAGGTCCGGGTGCTTTGGTAAAACCACACGACCAAACAGCTTCTTTTACTTCAATATAGGATGGCATCGACTCAAGTTGCATTGCTTGCTCCTCGGATAATCTTGCAACCAATCCTTCTTGGACTCTTATAACCGGCATCCTATCCTGGTGATAGAGATTTTTGAAGAATTTTCTTGCTTCATTCTTAATCCTTCTCGGATCTTTGAAATGTCTGTTGCCGATCTTGATTTCCCTTATTAGCTTCTTTCTACTTCTGATTGTTGCCATGGTATGAAAGTATCTTGTATTTTTGTCTACCTCTTTGATGTATTTCTCCCTTGACATTTGCTTCCAATACTCTCCTTTCTATTTGTACCATATATCCAGCTGCCCTACCAACACCTTCCTTCTACTCAAGTTTATTTATGCCTCAATGTTTCCTTCTAAGAGGACGTCCACTTTGGCAATTTTAATTTCTAACCTCCTGATTTTATCATCAATGTTGCCAAATACTTCTCTGTTCCATTTTGAAATGTTCTTCTTTATTAGCTTTAATTTCTCATGCATCGGTAACTCACCTAATGCCCTCCATTCCTCCCCCAACATTGGTAAACGTTTTGGATTAGAGAACCAAATGTCAAGAGAGCAAAAAGGTTTCGGGCCCCATTATAACCTATCCGTCATCAGGCATAAAGGTACATGGTCTGACTTAGAACATTTTAACACTTCAATTCTTGATTCTGGAAACTTTTGTAGCCATTTAGGATCCTCACAAATCCTATCAAGCCTACTGGCCTGGCTTCCCCTCCTCCAAGTAAATTTTTTGCCTTGGAGAAGAAGGTCAACCAGGTTCATATCTTGAATCCAGTTGCCAAAATCTCTCATCCCTGCTATACTTTCTCTTCCGCTACACCTTTCTTCCAAGCATAATACTTTATTAAAATCTCCTAATACAATAAAGGGTCTCATCAGGCTATTCTTTAAAGCCAACAGATCATACCACAGTTCTCTTCTTTCATTGATCGAATGATTTCCGTAGACAAGAGCAACAGAAATTTCTCCACCAAATTGTCTTAGCATACTAGTAATACAGATCCATCTATAACCCTTATCTCTTCTAATTACCTCAAACATCTCTTTATCCCATTTACACACAAGACCACCACTACTCCCCTCACCCCCAGAATGTTCCCAATCAAAGTCAGAATTTTCCTACATCTTTTTATCATATTCTCAGAGATACTATCAGTTTTTGTTTCAACAATACCTACTATTATCAAATTAAATTTTTTCACAAATTTCCCTTACTCCCTAACCCTCTATAATTCCAACATAAAATCATTGGTTGTGGTTTGAAGCTCCTATCATTGTTTTCTGGGTTCTCTTTCTTCCTCTTGTTCTATTGGTGACTTTAATATCTTCCATCACATTTTTCCCCTTCAGATCCTTCCTGATGAAGATCACAACTTCTTCCTCGTCACTGCATTCTAGTTCAATTGTGATCCCAAGATCCAAGCTTTTGTTGCCTTACTCACAGCGTCACTCTCTTCACCAACACTATTTTCTGAATGTTGATTTTCTATGCCCCTTTTTCTTGTGATTTTGAGATCTCTCTTCCCTTGCCTCGTTACTTTAGCACTATTCTCACCTTTCTTCTTTCTTTTTTGTGATTTAATTGACAGTAGCATTTTCTTTGATTTTTTTCCAAACTTGGAAGGGAGAAACCTTCTTTCTTTTAGAGTTGGGGCCGAAAGAGGCTTCTTTGTTTTTTAGGGTCTGCTCTAACCATCTCCCGTTTCATGCAAAAAGATTATTTCTTCTTTTTTTTTCTTGATTTGCAAGGAGTTATTGTTAACAAAGTCTTCAAAACCAGGTGGAACTGTAGGCCTAGAGTTTGATTCAGAGTCCACCACATAGTTATTACCCACCATCAAACCCATTTTCTCCTTTTTCCATTTATTTACTAGCCCACCCTGCAAACCCAATTGTGTTTCTTGAATGATTTTTTCGGTGTTCTGATCATCATGCCAACACTTTGTACAATTTGAATCACCCTGGTGGTTGACCACTTCAAGAGACTATATATCTAAAACCATTTTTCTGTCATTATTCCTTTCTTCATTCCTATGCACAACGGTCTTTATGTCATTAAGATCACCCACTATTGTTGGAAATGCTACATGTTGAAAATGAATATATTTTTTTATCGTATTATAATGTTTACAACCCTCTGAAGCATATAAAAATTTGAAAAATTAATATATATATATATATATATATATATATATATATATATATATATATATACTCACTCTAACAGGGATATAGTAATTTATGAAAATATTTAAATTTTATATTGATGTGTTCAAAATGTGGACAAAAATTTAATAAAAAAGTTTGAATATTAAAAATAAATAATAACAAAGGTTAGTTAAATTAAAAATATTTAATCATTATAATTAAAGTTTTGATAATTAAAGAAATATTTATCCCTTTTGGTTTTAAAAATAAAGAAACATATATATGCAATTTTCATAAGTTTAAAAATAGTATTAATATTTCATTTTATCTTAAATTATATTCATTTTGAAAAAAAAATTAGATTTGTATATATGATTAAATTTTAATAAATCGTTTTATGTGAATTTTACTTTTTTCTTGAGTGATTAGAAGAATAATTTTTTGTGTATATGATAATCATAAGATAAACATAACTTAATGTATTTGAAGTGTGTAATGATGAATATTTGTAATATTTTTTTCAGGAGCACGAATTTCATAACGCCGCAATGTGTTATAACTCCGTGAATCATATTTATTTGTAAAAGGAACACATATGATATAAAGAAATATTCAATTGTAAATATGTGTTAAATTACCTCATCAATAGCATGTTATAATCAATGTTGCTTCTATATGTATAATATAGCGTTTTGCTATATAATTCTTGATAGACATATCAGACGTTAGATAAAATTGTTTTCGTTTTTCGCTATTTACAAGTAATATTCATTTTTCAATTGACTTTTTTTAATGATAGTATTAAGATGAAAGTTTTGTCTTTGTAAATTTAAATGACATTAAAAATCAGAAAGGTTGGTAAACTCTATGTAATAAGTTTGCTTAAAATGAATGGATACTGAATTTAGAAATTTTATATTTCAAAAGATTAATATTACACGCTTCTTTATTTTGTTGTGAATGTTTGGCTAACTTTAGATGGTAATAACTAAATTTTAAACTTTATACTCTAAATTCTATATGCTAATAGTATGAAAATAATGAAGTATTAGGTTATGTTAATAGAATATGTTTGGCCTCTAACAGGTATAGTCTATGAAGGTAACATTTTGTCAAACCTTAATCAATTTCACTATATGAATATCAAAATGGTTCAAAATCAACAATAAATTAAACTCCACAATCCTATGCTAATGTCTCTAAACATAGCAGAGTTCAACAAATACTTTATTTTTGATAAAAATTTTCATAGGCATCAATTAACAAATTATCATTGTGAATAAATGATATAGGTATGGTGTCAGGAGTTACAGATGATGCTCGACTAGATAAGCACTTTTGAGTTACTGTACGGATGATGTGCTCTACTTTTACAAATATATATATATATATATATATATATATATATATATATATATATATATATATGCATGCCTATGTTAGACTTAAACCATGTTTTTCAGACCTCATACATTCATCAAGTTATTTTTAATATAACTTTGAAACACAACATTAAGAATGGCTAATTTCTTCTATTTCATAATTTACCGCATTGTCCTTCTTGTTACTTGCATTGATGCAAATAAGTAATACAATTAGATACTTTTCAAGTCTAGAATCAACTGCGTATAAAGATATCTCATATTCATATGAATGTTAGAGGTTTTGCTGTACAAGAATTATTTAGTCAAAGTGTTTAATTCATCGCAATTCGACCTAACTGACAACTGGAGTTATAATTTTTCTTCATCATCGAATTAATTTAAGTATGTTTTACTTAATTAAAATATAATTCATATCATCAAAGATGCATTTTTTAAACAATGTCCAAAACGGTAGTGCAAACATTAACAACTAAATTTTACTTCTGACCTCAATTGATTCGTTCTATTTCTTTATCCTTTATATGCAAGGAAAATAAGGTCTATTTGTTACAAGTAAAAATAGTTTTTACTTTTTTTTTTCCTCAATAAGTACTACCGAATTTCTGAGAGAAGTCATTTTGTCCCTTTAAAATTGTAAATTCTAAGGCATAAACCTTTACTCGTAAACTCTAAATTCAGAGACATTACACTCTAAGTAATCTGAAGGATGAGCATCTTTTAAAAGTGAAAATCAGAAATCACATTCATTCATTGACCAATGCTTACTACCATTCAATCAAGCAAACATAGAAAATATCATAAACAACTCATGGTTACCATGCTTACTACTTTCACACTCCATGAATTATAGTAGAATGTTACATAATTTCTCATTTAGTATCTCATTACCATTATTCATAAGTTGAATGTAGAACATCAAAACATAATGTATAACACAATAAATAAAAAAATAAAATAACTCACCAGAAACCACAATTTCACTTACATGTTTAATCAGTATCTTTTATGAAAAAAGTATCAAAGTTTTGTCTACAACTAAAAAAATCCTCAATTTATCACAACAATGTTTCTTCATCCTAGACCTAATTGCGTCAAACTTTTTTACCAGAAGTCTGAAACTGGTTATTTGTTGTCCTTGCTCCCTGAAAAACTACGATACACACAAATCACAACACTTCTCAGTATAAGTAGTTTATGTACCATAAGATTAAAAATTTTATATAGTAATATGTACAATTTTGTTCCACTGAATTTTGGGAACACCCTCTATGATAACGAAGACAAGTAGATAACTATAATTAAATAACAGGGACATCATATATATTGTTGTTAACTAATTTTTAGTATCGACTTATAACTTGCATCTTCATAGTTATTAATCATCTTGTATCTAACAAAGAGAACATGGTAATTGATGAAGGTAGCTAGTGTCCACTAATGCATGAATAAATACATAAGTAAATAATTCACATCACTTACAGCAAGAAAAATCATTCCACAGTAAGTGACAATTTTAGCTTACCAAATATGCAGTAGCAGGAAGTTAAATTAAAAGGCCCTAAATCTTAAACATGAATATACAATTATGCCATCCAAAACATCTCTTCAACAGCAATATTTTTGTTTGATGCTTAATACTCTATTCAAATCACAATTTAAACATTACAACCATTGTATATACTTTATTCTGTTAAAGGTGGCTATTAATATCAAAACATGATAACAAAATACTAACCTCGTCATCCACTCCTTTATCGTTTGCGGTACAATTTGTTTGGTTGTGGCCGAGCCCCAGGCACTTTCTACATCTCCTTCCCATCTTTACGTTTGTGCTACCTCTATGAGCACCCTTCGACTTTTCAATAGTCGGAACCAAAATGTCACAGTATTCCTTGTCTACTATCCCTCTTTGGCCACTTTTGTCCCTGGGACACATTGTCTCAATCTCCTTCAATAGTTTTGCCATTTCAGCAAGAGAATTCTAGTACGTGTTTCCATCTTGAGAAGCCAAAAAGAACATCGACATACAATGACCCATAACGAACCTGAAACACCTTTTTTGGAGCAATCATTGAAGCCGCACCAACTGAAAAGGAAGAGTTTGCATCTTTACACACCTCTGAAGCACTAGCCGGGTTAGCAACTCCTCTTTCTCAAGCTCTTTCATCACACAAAATATATGACTACAAGAAATTCCTAGACTGTTCCACAACTTACACGAACACTCATACTTTTCAAAATTACTATCGTACAGTACCGAATGCACTTGATGGGACCTTCAAAACATCCTCAGTGTAAACTTTTCAATGCTGTCATACCTCTCATTGTGAAGCACGATCAATGCGGCCACTGCCTTGGTTTGTTTTTTATCCTCAAAGAACATCTCCTCGTGTACACCTTGTTTACACCCTTCTCGATGATTTCCAAGCTTGTAGCCATCACTAGTTCAGGATACAAAGATTTAAAGTCGGATATGAACTTATTATTCCTATAATCCTTCTCCACATGATCCAAGTTCTCCACAAGCTCGAGAAGATAATTTTCAGATCTAATAAACTTCTTAAGGGAAGAATTGATTCCCTCGCATCTTGATGTTGTTCACATGCCCGCGTAAAACTTATCACACTGATAAGCATTTGCCCACTACTTCCTCTTCTTGTATGCTTTTTCAATCCAATCATTATTCTCTAAACTGAAGCACTCAACCATTTCCACTCAATTGTTGTCAAACTCTTCAACCCCAAAGACTCTATACACCACAGTCTTGAATGCACCACAAAAATCAGTATCCTTGATGTTAGCCACAACATTCTAGGAAAGATGCTAACTGTATAGCCAGTGTGTTGCATTAGGAAACCCACTCCGAGTGGCCTCCTTCATCGATTCGTCTCCATATGTAATCATAATCTTTGGCTTCTTTTCCTTCATTACATTCCAAAAACTCCTTAGCAACCATTTATAAGAAAGAATCTTCTCATTCTCAAGTAACCCAAACCCAAATATAATGATCTTGCATGTGGTTGTTAGTACCCAAAAATATCACCAAAGACCTATTATATAAATTCTTCCTATAGGTTGAATCAAAGACCAACACATCACCAAAACAATTGTAGTCACATTGCATCTGACCATCACACCAAAATAGATTACCCAAGTGATTCTCAGCACAGTACGAGTATTGTACCACAACTAGCAGATCAAGTTCTGTCTTTCCTTTAAGATAGCTAATTGCTACTGTAGCATCACCCTCAACGATGCGGGAATATCGAACATCATTTATATAGTTATATAGATCCTTCTTTATAAAATGCAAATGATGATAACCACCTGTGAGATAGGGAAAGAGTCTCATGATTTGGGTTGTCTAGATACATGCTGCATACAAGCCATAAATATGGGATTTGTTGTCATCTGACATGTTATGATGTGGTGCCATTACATTTGTGTAGTCTGGTAGGGCGAACTCATGGTTATTATCCACAAAGAAAGACTTCATCTTCCACTTTTCGCACCTTTTGTCTAGATGAACAACAAATCTCGTATTACAATTGGTTTGTGTAATTGGTTTGTATGGCCGCTATCTATCAATCCTCTCATAAAATTTTTTATGTGCAATCCTTGTCTATTGCAGAAGAAAAATTTTCTCACAACATTACCTTTATCATCTTTTCCCGAAACTCCCTTTCGAACTGCAAACCCAGTAACCCGTGCGTATTTCACATACCTTGCATATGCTTCCTCAACAGAATTGAACTCTACCAAAGCCAATTCCTCTGCAGTTACCCTTGTCTCACAGTAGTTAAACATATTTGGCTCTTTATCTGACTACATCGTAGTCAGACTAGATCCTTCTACTTTTCTATCATCCACTACCTAATCAGTTTTTTCAATATCTAATGATGTCATATTCACTTTCTTTGTTTGTCACGACTTAGACCCTAATATCTCAACTTCGTCAGCCTCTGACCCCATCCTCCATCTGTTAGTCCACTACGCAGAAAACTCTAAGCTACCCATAATAATCATGAACAAATATTACTACAATCTTTATCTAGTTTCTAACTACTAACATACCATCCTCAACTTTCCACAATCTTCCAAAACAAAATGCAGGAATGATATAAATAAAAAACACAAAATCGATAAAACCATTTTACCTGTATAACTTGCTCTGTGTTCGCTAGTAACTGCTAGCCCATCTCGGATATCTATCTTTTTCGATGACAAGTATCTACTGACAGTTAGCATTTTGACAGCTTCATGCAATCTCCACAGCAATTTTCCATCGATTTTTCACTATTCTACTTCCTCTCCGTTACAAACAATACAATGTGAATGCTCAATGCCTGTTGCAATGTGCCATCCTCCCAAACCCAAAAAATCCTAACTCAGTTATATCTCATCAACCATCAATTTTGTGCTAACATTTGTTTTTTCTTGTTTTCTAGCAAACAAAATTTTACTTCATTCTAATCACCATCTAAAATTTTTACCCTCACTATTAGCTTTTTTTACTGTGTTTAAAACCAACTAACTAAAAGTAAAAAATCCTTTAGGGAATGCACATGTCAACAAATAATTGGATGGCTCCTTGTAGCCATTATAGCCACGACAAAACTATGGCCACCATAGAATGCACCTATAAAAATTCTCATATTATTTTATTTTGAGTAAAACCTCGTTCCGCCTCTTAACCATTGCTTTAACCGACAACCCGCCCCTTATTGATTGGAAAATAAAAATGCGGTTCCTAACTACTAACTCAGTTAGTCCTTATACCCAAAAGTTTTTTGTCTAGAACTAACAGATATTGCCTACGTGTAATGTTAATCCATTACCTATCAAGTGACCATTCAAAGGGACAAAGACCCTTCTATCGAGTCAACAATATGCTGCCGTTTTAAAAATGACAAAAATGGTTTATAGCCCTCAAAACCCTTCATATTACCATCACTCTCCTCTTTTCTCACTAACAATTACAGAAAAATCCTAAGCTTTCCACACTTTACGCTAGAAATTCGACAACGAGGGAGACAATAACAAAGGTAATGACGGCAACACGATAGAGAAGTGATGGTGCAGTGACATCGTGGTGGCAACTTGGTAGCCCAAGGTATGCTTTAATATTTCTTTTTTGTTTGACTTTCATTTGTTTATGTTGAGTGATTTTTTTGACTTGCATTTATTTATGAGAGGGGGTAGTGATCCTTTGTCGTGGTCCTAGATTATGGCCCTCCATTGGATCTGGTGTAGTGACTTTGTTGCATGTTATGTTTTAGGGCTTAGAAAAAAAAACATAAATTATAATTTATTATTTGTTATTAGTAAGTTATTAGTTGTTGTTAGTTAATTTTCCAAAAAAATATTTTTGTTTATGATGATTTATAATTAATTTGAATGATTTCATTAAACGGTTGCAAATATCTTATGATATTGTTCCTATATTCCACCATGAAGGATGGTTTGAAAGAGATGGGAATAGGTATCTAAACTACAATGATGGAAAAGTACACAAATTCTCTAAGCTAGATATAGATTTAGTTAATCATAAGGACTTAGTTCAGTTGTTTATAGGTTTGGGTTATGAAGAATACAAGGAGATGTATTAGTCGGATTCAAGTGCAGATAATATATAGTCTGGTTTGTTCACTCTCAAGGGTAACAAAGACACTAATGAGATGTGTGACAAGAAAATGGCTAATATGGAGATTGATGATTTATACATCTATTTTGATCATACTGTTAACAAACCAATTTTGCTTGAAAACGTTGTTGATCCATCAAGTGATTGATCAAGTGAACAACTCAACTCGAGGCGAAACTAGGCCTTTTCAAATTTCTTTTATCAACCTATAGCTCAAAATCTCCTCGTCCAAAGTCGCTTCCTGCAAAACCTGCACAAATGAGTTAGTAGAATAAACGCCTTCTTTATCAAATTTCTATACCACTCTATCTTGCACTTTTACTATCAATCTAACAGATTGCAAGGCATGAAGCAGCTAATCCGGAGTTCTTGCCTTGAATAGAAGTGTCAAACCCACTCTATCCCATTCCAAAATTCACAATCCCCAATTACTAATCCTTTTTTGTTTGAAATTAAGAAGAGTCTCGAAAAAGAGTCTTTCAGCTTTCTCACTTGGAGCTCTCAAAATCTACTGGACCTACCATCCTCTACCTCCATAACAAGGCCATCAATTATCTTCTACTTAACATATTTCTTCTTTATTTGTACTTGACATATGTCTCTCCATAGGCCATCTTTCTCTGGTAAAATTTGAGTAGACAGCAAGTAATTTGGGTTCAAGCTATTACAGGAGCACACGATCTTCTTTGAGAGCGGACAGTCTTCCTTTGAGAATCGTCACCACCATTTAAACAGTAAAGAAGTATTACAGACCACCGCATCACCCACCCCAAGCCCTCCTAACTTCTTTGGTGCCTGGATCATCTCCCACTTCACAAGAGCCATACCAGATTGTCCATCATCCTTTCCCCAGATGAACCGCCTCTGCAAAGAGATGATTCTTTGTGCAACCGCATTTGGCATCTTATACAAACTCAGGTAATAAATAGGTAGGTTGTTGATTACAGACTTAATGAGTACCAGCTTTCAGCCTTACTTAGGACCTTCGCTTTCCATAAGCTAAGCTTCTCTTCCACCTTATCTATCACTGGCTTCCAAGTTTTTACCAATCACGGATTTACTCCTAGGCTAATACCAAGATACCTTACCGGTAGCGCTGTCTCCTGGCAAACCAGTAACTGACACATCCGGCTAGCCCACTCCTGACTATAGTTCACTGGTATCAAGCTGGACTTCTCAAAGTTAATGCTCAACCTGGATATAATTTCGAAGCACCTCAAAAGTCTCTTATAATTTCTCACTATCTCCTCCTTCGGCGAACAGAATAATATTGTGTCATTAGCAAATTGTAAGTATGATAACCCAATATTATCCCTACCGACTAAAAGTGCAAATATTCGACCGTTCCTCATTGCCTCTCCGATCATCTTGTTAAGCAAATCCACCACCAGAACAAACAAAAATGGCGATAATGGGTCGCCTTGACGAAGTTCCCTCTCCATTTTGAAAGGTTTTGATGGTGACCCATTAACCAGAATAGAGATAGATGAGGACCTAATACACTTCTTAACCCATATCCTCCTTGTACTATCGAATCCCATCTTCTCTAGCACAGTATTAATGAAGCACCATTTAACTCTATCATAGGCTTTTTGGAAATTAAAGCTCCATCATGTATCTTCCTCTCCTTTACAAAGGCACTCTGTGATTTCCCAACTAAGTCTAGCATTACACGCCTCATTCTTTGTGTCAGCAGTTTAGAGATAACTTTATAAACACATCCAACCATACTGATAGGTATGAGATCTTTTATCTCTTTTGCCCCAACGAATTTCAGAGCCAACGCTACCCATGTGACATTGGAGTCTGCTGGTAGTCTTGCAATCTCAAAAAAGCTCATCACAGCTGTAGTGCATTCAATTCCAATATCATTCTAACACTTTTTTTATAAAATTTATGTTACTTCCATTACTTCCTGGAGCCTTGAAAGATTCACAATTCCAAACTGCCTCTTTCACTTCCTCTATCGATGGCATCAGCTTTAGGGCTTCAACTTCCTCCCTCTCTAGTCGGTTGACTAATCCATCCCTAAATCTCAAAGTTGGAGATGCCTTCTGGTGGTACAGATGTTTATAAAAGTCTCGAACTACAACCTTGATTCTTGCTTGATTCCTCACTAATGTCCCATTAATCACCAAAGACTCAATCTAGTTATTCCTTCTTTTTGCCGAAGTAATATTGTGAAAATACCTTGTATTCTTATCCATCTCTTTAGCATGCCAAGTTTTAGACATTTGCTTCTAGTGAACATCCTATCTAACATACCACTTCTGACAGCACCTCACTATCGCCCTTCTCCTTGCCTCCATTGTACCATCATAGAGTTCATTACTAACCATATCATCTACCTTCTTTATTTCTTCCTCAAACTTCTTTATCTTCTTAGATATATCCCCAAAATGTTGCTTAAGCCATCTACCTAGCAGTACTGACAGCGCTTTCATCTTTCTAAGAATTGTATGTCTCCTAATTTCCTCCACTCTTGCTTCACCATTCTTAGAAACCCTTCATGCGTGAACCACGAGTCCAGGCTACAAAATGGTCTTGGGCCATCAAATCTTCTACTATCTTCAATTATCAAAGGGCAGTGATCTGATAAACCTCTTGGACCTCCCCTTAGTCACGTCTCCGGGTACACATCGAGCCACCCCAAAATAACTAAGCTCCTATCAATACGACTGCACAACTGTCCCCTAAACCATGTATACTTGCGATCATTTAACGCCCAAATCGACCAACTCCATATCATTTATCCATGCTCTAAAATATTCAGCAGACGCTGATAAGCTAGTCACTCCTTTTCTTTCTTCCAAATGCATAACTTCATTAAAATCTCCCAAATAGCAGAACGGCACTTGACACAACCCTGCAATATAACTCAACTCTTCCCACATTGAGATCTTCTCAACTCTCACATGTGGTCCACACACTAGACAAATAGCACAATGAAAATTATCTTTTATCACAATCCCTTCTACACACATCCATCTATCTCTTTTATAGCAATTAGTCAATTGAAAAACTGATTCATCCCATATTAACAATAACCCTCTGAAAGCCCCCAACTGAACTTACAAACTCCAAGCTAGCTCTGTAACTTTCCCAAATATACATTACATCAAATTTAGCCACCAAATCCTTTTTTGTTTCTATTAAATCTAACATTTCGAACCTAAACTTACTTTTAAAATTTTTTAGCATACTAAATTTTTCAGCACCTCCCAAACCATAATATTCCAAGAACTTAAAATCATTTAACAATTTTAGTACACACCTGCTTATGATTTTTTGGCCAGCTTTTTCGTATTTTTTCTTTTTGCTTTGCTTGTCGTCGCTTCAGGGCAATTACCTCATTTTGCTCCTGCAGAATAGCCATAATATCCTCCTCGTTACTGCACTTAGCACCTGACTCTGCAACTAGTTTCCAAGTCTCTTTGTTCTCTGTCATTTTCTCTTTCCAACTCAGTTTGTTCCTCATTGTGAAGTTCACTTCAACCATCCAAAACAGCCTCAATCTCTGATCCTGCTTCTGTACGGTTCTCGTGTTCTTCCTCTTGGCCGTTGCCACTACCCTGAGTCCAGCCATCCATCAAGCTTTCCCCTTCTTGCAATCTCAATCATGTCTCGCCTTGGAGTTGCCATTCTTTGTTCTATGTGTTGTGGCATCTATATATGTCATTAACCTTACCATGCCCAACAGCTTCTACAGCTACCCCAGGCCCTCTGTCACAACCCGCATCCTTCCCATCTCTTTAGACCTACTATATATCAAGTGAGCTTCTCTTGGTTCTGCATTTGGGCCCATTTCATGTCTCCCCTGACATCGTTCCTTCTCACCATTGGTGGCTACCCCAACAGCGCTCTTCCCTCCATCAAGCCCCCTAGCCTTCACCTCCTGTGTACCCGCCTTTGCCAAGAGAAGTTGTCCACAACGATCCTCCAAATTCTTCTGCATCTCAGCCCCTGCGCCACTCACATGTTCAGTCTCCGCGTGCGTAGCATTTTTTATCAGAGGCTGCCTCCCATGTCGGGTCAACACGGTGGATAGTTCCGCTACCGTCCATACTATGCCACGTCACATCCCGTGCTCCGCTCATACATACAGGCTCCGTGTGCATATCATCACTAGCCACATCCTGCAGCCCCTACCGGGTCACCATAGAGGAAGGGTCATACCCTACTCGATTGGGGAGACTGTTGGAGGCTCTACTCCAATGGGCCCTATCCTTCAGTCAAGACCCTTGTTGGGCCTATTTGCTCCCAACCCATGATCCTCTCTTGTATAATCATATAGTTTATTGTCATAATGCTCCTCATAAACATAAGATACCATTTTATCCGAATCTACCTCCTGGTTAATTTCCATTGATCTCTGAGAATTCTCGTTTTCCTTAAATGCCGCATAATTAGCATTTCCATAATGAAGAATTTAAATTCTTATGATTCCATTCATTCAAATCTAAATATGAATTTACCAATATGTCTTTCTCATGTTCATCATTCCAACAAAATTAAGAACTTCAGAAGCGAAAATAATTATAAACTGCAAAAATAACCAATTATTAGTCGTGGTCGTGGATGTTCTCAAATTCGCATTCACGTATCAACATCACCTTAAAACATCTCCAATACTAGTTTTAAGTTTAATTTCATTTTACGCCTCATAAATGATACATTAGTATTTATAAAACCATATGTTATAAATAGTAATATGAAACTAAAAATAAAACTTATCACTCCAAAACTTAGTCTCAATTCAATTAGAATTTTATATATTTTTTAAATTATTCCATCAAGATAATTATATAAATAACAACTTTAACAATTTTTCATTAAGGCGAAACTATCTCTCTAAAATGAGACCGCTTTTATTTTATCTATCAGTTTCAATAATTTCAATTCTAAACTAATTTAATTCTTAACGTATCAAATATGAGGCTTCAAAACACTCCATTAGAATTACTCTTAGTTTCAAAAGGTAATCCTTTTACCACCCATTCACCCAACTTCATCTATTTTATTTTTCTTGGGTAGCGTTCATGAAATTTATTATAATTACGTTAATTTTTTAATTAAAAAAATACAACTAAGCCACGTTTGATAAGAAACTAGTATGAAAACTTTAACAATTTTCCAATAATAAAATATTGTGTTTATTGTATTGGACATCTCACAATCCGAACATTGCGAATATTGATTCTGCGGAATAAACATCACATTACTGGAATAACAACAATTTCAGGATTTTGTTATGATTCTGACGAGATTTTACTCCATATGTACCTGCAAAGAGAAAAAGAATGTCCTTCGCCACGTGCTTTTTTACCAAACAATATTATTTATTTTAACTTCAGAAACAGCAGAGGAAATTAGGAATAATGATGCAAGGATAATAAAGTAATAAAAAAGAAACTGGCATTATGTTTTTTTTTTGGTATTTTTTTTTTTTGCATTATATTTTTTTATACTTCAAAGTTTGTTTTTGGACATGGTGAAGGCCAGACAAACCCGGCCCAGACACTGAACCAACCCAACCCCAAAAACCGCCCAGCCTAACCCTCCCTAATTCAAACTACCTCTTCCTCTCAACATAACTCTCTCACCTAACACGCTGAACACCAGAATCTAACTCCCAAAGCAAACATCAAAGATGGTTGGAATAGGCGGACACTGCTGCAGCTCCGCTGTTGAAGCGCGACCCTGTCACTCCTAATCAAACCTTGTCAATCACATATACTGTTCGCCAAACCCAAACCATTCTATCGATATAACCCAATATAGCAATTTGTTACCCAAATTAATTGGCCCATCTTAGGTTTGAACGACGATCAACGTACCAATAATGTCTCTCAATGAGATGATGTGAGACAACAGAATTACGAAGTTCAAACTAAAACTACATTTCTCCTGTCAGCTTATATATCGGCCCTAGCTAAAGAATCTCATTCATATTAGGAGACATCCGTAAACTCAGAATTTCCCCTCCTACAAACTCGCAAACTAAAGATCTAGTCCATCCGAGGAAAAAGTAGGGTCAATATCATTTGAAAACCTTTCTACACCAAACACACGTCAGCATAATTTCTGACAGGAACCTAGTATCAGAAGCAGAAGAAAATGGAAACATCGTGTTTTCTCCGTACTAATAAATATGGAGGATACTGAGTATTAGTCAGCTCCTCTCCAAGTCCAAATCCTTTCCAATTCTGAGATACTCCCAAGTATCTCTCCTCTTCCCTATATAACTAAAGATCAAAGTATTCTCTCTTCTTCAGTTACAAACCACCTTCCATGCCTTCAGCCTTTGCCACCCATTAACACCATAAACAACTAATGGGTCGGAGTTATTTCCTCTGAGGAAGAAGGTAAAGTATTTACAAGTTAAAGGCGCTCATTTACCATGAGCTGTTGTCAGACATACGTTATCAACCATAATTGACTCGCTCCTTGGCAGAGAATGATTCATAATATTATGAAACACTAAAACAGAAATGGTTTATCTAAAAGCACCTTGAATTCGTGTATTTAATCTCCCCAATACAGTTAGAAGTCCCATATGAAAGCCACTCTTAAACTTTTTCTATCGCAATCTCTTGCAATAATGTCATCAAATTAGAAGAGAACATTTTCTCACAACTAAATATACAAGAAAGCATAGGTCAGACACAGTACACAATTTATTATCATAGTAAAAAGGTGGGAACAATGGAACATCATGTCTAAAGTTGTTATTCATGTCTTCTAAATTCATAAGTAGCTCCAACTAAACACTAGCACTAATCAATTACCATTTGTTAGAGTGTGTTGGATCTCCAATATGTGCATGTGTGTGTTGAAGAAGCATTGAGAATTTAAGAGCCAGTGCAAAGCCAAACTGAGACTATTTTGAGAAACTAAAACCCCTCTATAGCTCTTTCATGACAGGCTAAAGTTAGATGCAAACACCTGAGAGAGAGAGAGAGAGAGAGAGAGAGAGAGAGAGAGAGAGAGAGAGAGAGATGGTATACCAGATCTGTTAGAAGAACAACCAAACAATAAGAAAATGTTAATAGTTGGGTGCTATGATCAGTAGAATACCTCATGAGCCCACCACTGAAGCTTTGCTAAATACTAAATTGCTCATTTAGTAAATAAGTGGAGCCTGAGTCACGCCTATAAGCCACTCATGTGCAACTAAAAAAAGGTGTTTTATTTAAGTGCACTCCACTTGATCTATACATGAATTCTACTAAGTCAACAAAGAAGTCAACTTGGATCATAGAAAAGATCTAGATAATGTAAATGAAAAAAGTAAGCAACCAGCAACAGTATGAATGATTAGACGCGATGGTCTTTTAAACCTTCATCAAAGAGAAACTGTAAGCCATTTAATTGACCTAACATTATGTAATCATGTAATATCCAAGTATGAAAAGATTTGGATAATATAAGAAACTAATCAATGAATTGGTAAATGTATACACTCAAGCAGAATATGCAAATAAAGAAGAATGATGAATGAAAGAACATCTCAGCAATAACTGAGTAAAAATCCTCAAGTGATATAGTTTGATCTTCGATTGAACTAGATCAAATCTTTCTCTATCCCGCATTTTCATCAGCAGCATTAACACAAAATTATAAAAGAAATAATAAAAAGGAAGCTAAACATACAAGCAGTATTCCATTATGGACAATTTCTAACGGGGGGGTTGGGAACAAAAGGTAACAATATAAAAAGAAAACTGAGAAAAGGGAGTAACAGCATTCACTACCAGCAGAACTGAACCACAAGAGCTTCACCGAACGTCCTGAAATCTGTGGCATAGAGAGGGTCAACTGTTAAACCAAAACCAAAAGAAGAGCCAGCCAAATTGGGTTTCCCTATTCAAAGCTCAAATTCCTCTTCCCTAAGGGCCATTTCGGCGGCCTCTTCCTCCTCATCATCAAGCACAAAGTACTCATTCTTCTCCACAGGCCTAAACATATAGAACATCACCATGTAAAACGCAAGGCTCGCGGTCTCCTCGGCCGCATTGCTCACCCACTGGTACTTATAAGCAGCAATAGTCCTCAAAGCAAAGACCACAATCCTCGTGAAATACAAGTAGCCAATAACCACAATGTAGAACTGCCTGAAAAGTGTCAACTTTGAAAGGTTCCTGGCAGCCTTGCCATCAGTTTTCGAAGTCTCCCTAAGCGACCTAATGGACCAAACAATCGGGAAAATAATTGCACAACAGCAAATAATATCCACAAGCAAGAAAACCTGGTTCCAGGTGACCCAATCCTTGATGAAGGGACCTGTCTCGCCAATCACAACGGAGGCCAAATTCGCCAGAACCTGAAGCGGGATCACGATCATGAGCACCTTCTTCTCCCTGTCCTGCAAGAACGGCTTCAAAAACGACCACCCGGTCCCGATCAAAACGATAACAGTGAAGAGCAAAACGACACGGATAAACTGAAAGATGTAGAACAACACGTCCCAGCCGTGAGGGAGCCCCGAGACCTTGATGAAATGCTTGTCGACGGCCGCGCATATCAGATTCAATGCTTTCATGAGGAGTAGTCCACCCATGAGGAGGTGGATTCGGTGAACGGAGCGCTTGTTGTGGTAACAAGTGTAGATCCAGAAGCCGAGGAAGACGAGGTATGTGAGGGAGAAGAAGGTGAAGAGTGTTGGGAGCTGTGTCTGACCGGCGGAGAGGTAGTCGCGGGAACCGTCAGATTCAAGATTGTAGACCTCTGTACGGACGTCCATGGACACGGAGGTGTCGGGGGCGCAGTTGGCGAAGAAGAGAGAGTATTCGTTTGGCGAGGAGACCGGGTAGGAGCGGTCGAAGGAGGCGGAGGGAGGTGGCGATAGGTCGCGGAAGGTGAAGAGGCGGAAGATGTAGTGAGAGTCGAGAACGCAGAAGGAAGGGTTCTGCTGGATCTCGATGAGGACTTGGAGGAGCGATTCTTCGTTCAGGAGGAAGAACCCTAGGCGTGAGGATTCCGGCTGGGGGGCCGAGGAGAGCGCCGCCACGGAGACGGAGGAGACGGCGATGGTGACGTGGCCCCTGTGTGTGAACCCGAACTTCTCGAAGAGGATCATTGGCCGGGTGTCGGATTTTATGGTGAGGGACTTGATCTCGGCGCTCGACGGCGGAGTGAGGGCGGAGAGAAGGAGGAACATGAAGAGGAGGAGGAGCGGCTGCAGCGAGGGTGGTTTCGTCATTTTGTGGGAATTGGAGAAATTGGGAATCGGAAATGGGTGAAAGTGGGATCCAAACTACAAACTCTAATAACTAAACTAGAGAATGCAGATCTGAAGAAGCAACAAAGCGAGTATAGTTTGTGAAGGAAGCAACGAAAATGAACGAATGAATGAATGAATTAAACGCGTTGTAGAGTCACCAAACGACGACGTGACATCTACGCGGACGTGATAAATTCACTGGGCTAAGTTTCCTTTTTGGGTTCATTCTGCTCTGCTGAATGGATTATTTGGGCTTTTTCAAATTTCAAGCCCTTCTTTACTTTTGCCAATATTGTTCATGTGCTCTCTCAACTGTATGAAATCTTCTAACAAAAAAGAGACTCTATCACTCTGAAATTTCATTTTCATATTAGAATGAACCACAACAATTTATTTAAGGTGAAAACTCACGTGAAGTCGATTTCACGTGAAGTTGATATCTGAGAGTCGTTAGATTAAAATTTAGTTAAATCAGTTAAATTATTTAACGGTTCTCAAATATCAACTTCACATAAAATCGACTGCATCTGAGTTTTCATCTTTATTTAATTATCTAATTGCTATAAAAAAATACTTTACAATAAAATATTTGAAAACACAATAAAATTATTCAAATTTGATCAAAAAAATCCCCTCAGTCACATTTATCAAAATTGAACCAATAATGACTCGGATAAATTATTGGATATTGAATCGGTATTGAATCACCAATTAAATTTTTTAACGTAATAATAATTAAATAAATATATAAAATTATTAATAAAATAAAAATTTAAATAAAAAATAAATAAATATATTGTTAACAGCATTTGCCTTAGTGATAAGTGTGACAAGCTCTAGATAAAAGGTTTTAAATTCAAACAATATCTTCATACTTTTTTAATTAAGAAATTAATTTTAATATATTAATAATATAAAATATTTTATAAAAAAATTTTTAAGTATATCATCCACTTTATTGGTATTCTGGTGAACGATGTATGAATCACTGACAAAAATAAATTTTGTCCTATTCTACTATGTGTAATGTGAAAAGAGTACAAAGAAGAATATAAGAAAGACGGCTCACTGTAGTTGTTTAGGCTGTCATGAGCTGAACCATCCTCTTAAGTGTGTGATTGTTTATTGGACCCAAAAGGTTGACTTGATGACCCTTTTGGGCTGTTTGTTATTAGATTCTCTAATCCAGTTGAAAAAAAGTTTACATTCTTGATTTGTTGAAAGACATGCAAAAATAAAAAAGGATCGTATTTATAATTTATTGTTTAATTTTGACATTAAAAAATCATATTTTAAATAACTAATGATGAACAAAATTAACTACCTTAGCATTTTTATTAGTTTAAAAATTTATGATTGGATTTTGATGGTAAATAAAAAATACTAGAAAATTTACTCTTTAGAATATTTTATAATAGGTTTTACATCAAATACAAAAATAAAATTTTTAAAATATTTGTATTTTTTAATAAAAAATAGCTTGAAGAAATTTAATTTATAATTTTTATCTAGGATAAAGTATTAAATTGATCTTTTACATTTGAACCTAATCATGTTTTAGTATCTAAAGTTTAAAAGGTCCTATTCGAATACAAAAATGTTTCTTTTAATTTTAATGTAGTTCTACCGTAAAATTAATATTAAATAATTAACGAAACTTTAGCTTTCAAATATTAAAATTTATATAACCAAACTTTTCGATTGTTGAGAAGAGTTTCCTGCGGTAGAGATGACAATAGTCTTTTATTCTTGTTGCTACCAGAGAACTTTCCTACGGAAAACGAGTTCTCGACAATATTATCCATGTGCTTGAAGTCTTGAACCAAGGTTAGTGACTCGTGGTGATGCATCTACAGCTGATCTTATACTTCTCAAGTTTGTACATCTTCTTCAGGGAAGGAGACATTAAGATTTGGTGGAACGGTGAGGTTAATTCTTTAATATTGACTTCGGAGTAGAACTATATTGAAGCTAAATGAACTTTTTTGGATTTAAATATGACACTTTAAACTTTAGGGACTAAAACAGGATTAGACCCAAACGTAAGAAACTAATTTAATATTTTATCCTTTTATCTAATATAAAAATTCAATTATAAACTTTTAAATTATAAAATTTAATTAAATATTTAATAAAAGTATAACAACAAATAGAATAATAAAATCATACACAAAAATTAAAATAAAAAATACTGTAAATTTTTTAAAAAATCAATAGTAATTACTAATTATAGATTAAAAATTTGGTCCTCTAATATTAAGTTTTGGGATCAAGTCCATTTGTTGTGTGTGGAATCATTTTGCCCATCCATAATATAACCAAAATAACAAAATAAAATAAAGGATCATGTACATTAATAAACCAACATTCATCCAATTTTATGCGAATCATCCAAAATGAAAAATGCAACATGAATCACTCCAATCACATCTCTATATAAATCAAATGAGTCAGACTAGATTTATTTTTCTATATAAATCGAAAAGTCTAGTTCGATTTATACATATTTGTATGTTGTTCTACTAAATCTAATTAGACTGTTTCGATTTATACATACATGCATACTATCCTAATAAATCTAAACAGAGTGATTAGATTTACACATGCATAAATCGAAACAAAGTGATTAGATTTACATAGAGAGCTAAATCTAGTCTGACTCATTCGATTTACATAGAAAAATGATTGAGAAGATTCATGTAACACTTTTTAATAACCATAACTTTTTATTCATTTAATAATTTAAATAATTATTAATAACTTTACACTACTCACATATGATTTCTACCTTCTTTTATTCTCTATATTTATGGTTGCACTAAATTTTCGTATTCAATTTTCTTTCTGTTTTAGTTAAGTTTAAAATTTTAAATATTATTTTAGATTAGCAGCGTACACAAACAAAAAATTACTAATTTTTAAAAAAATCGATGTGATTTAAAATTGTTCATTTGAAACTAACACATTATTTTTATAAAAACTAACACATTTAAATTAGTATTCAAAAAAAATAAAAAATTATAAAAAATTAAAAATTTTAATAAATTCTATTTGAACATATATAATTAAAATTTCAAATGTGTTGGTTTATATAAATATAATGAGCTGGTTTTAAATGGATAATTTTAAATCACTACTTTTACATAAATTCATATATTTTTCTAAAAACTAGTGATTTTTTATGTGTACTCTAGTAATTTAAAATTAATTATTTATCTCTATTGTAATTTGAAATCATCTATTTTAAATAGTTCAGTACAAATAAATATGAAAAAGTTATTAATGGGATCAAATATTATTTTCTCTAAGAGAACCCTGTTTAGTTTATTTAATGGGATCAAATATTATTCTAGTCCTCAACGTTTTAGCCAAATTCTAATTTGGTCCCTAACATTTCAAACGTCAGACTTTAATCCAAAAAAAAATTTAAATCTCCTATTTCAATCCCAAAAAATATTTAAGTAGGTTTAGTGTTGTCTCACAATTAAATTTGACACAAGCAATTCGCATATTGAATAGCCAATAACATTCGATTTCAGTATGTAAGTAATATCGATCTACCAATGGGCAGTAATATAAAAATTTTTCTTTTAATTTTGAAGCCTTCATGATTGATTATTAAGATTTAAAATTTTATACCAAAAAAATGTTATAGAAAAATTTTGGCTATATTTTTTTAATACATAGAAAAAGATATGATTTAATTAGTAGTGTTATTAATGTTTATATTACTCATTTTGTTAATTATTAGTGTTAAATTTAATGATAAAACTATATTAAACCTATTTAAAATTTTTTTGAATGAAAATAGTATTTAAGATGCTAAAGACCAAATTAAAATTTGTTCAAAATATAGATGACAAAAAATATCACTTTATAAAGAAAAGAGCATGTGGCACAGTTTTTTACTACATTATGCTAATGAATGTGTAAGGCTTAGTTCTATTTGTTGTCTACGGGTCGAATTTTTTAACCTAAATCATGAACAAAAAAATAAATATAAAAGGATACCAAATTTAATAATTATGGTTTCACAATTTGTAGTCCCATAAAATAATACTGACCAAAAATTATACAAAAATAATGTACCGAAAAATTATTCATTATCCTCAAATTAATAAAAAAAAAAACTATACACCAAAAATATCCATTAGCCGGACAATAAGAGAAGCAGCCAAATCAAAACAAAATGTCATGACAAAAAAAAAAAAACACAAAAACAAAAGGTAAGCCATCCAAGGAATCAGTCACCAAACCACCAACGAGGGAAGCTTGTGTCAAGGACAGGGTGTAATTTTCATAAATCATCTTGTGGAACACAAAATTTGGTAGATACCTCACAATGTTTTTCATTATAAACACATGTTACATAAAAAATTTCATCCATCTATATTTTTAAATTAATATTTTAACAGTACAAATTTAATATACATCAGTGTACTAATAAAATACACTGGCATAGGTAAAATTCTTCCTATTTTATATAATCGTACAATTATATAACGTTATCTCATAAAAAGTAACTAATATTTTGAATTAATTCTAAATTCTTTTGAAGTCCCATAAGTCCCAAATAACTCAACATCTGAAAGTAAAAAAACATTTGTAATGCTTGGAGATGCAAGAAAGCCCGCGTGGAGTGTGCGTAGGTTCATTGTGGACTCTTTTTGAAGGCTTTTTGTTGGTGCTCTTATTGTGATCCAGTGTGTTGTTAGTCCACTTGTGAAGCCACGCGGGTGCATTGATCCACTGAATCAACTAATCTGATTTAATCCAAATTTGATTGGTTTTGTCAAAGGTTAAAGCTGAGTCAAACTAGTTTATGAGTCTGTTCGAATTCGATTTATTAATAGTTCGATAAGCTGAGTTTGTGAGTTAGTGAGTCGAGCTTAAGCCTGAAATTAAGTTCATAAATTAAATACGGCGAACTTGAGATTGAATAAACTCAATTTATTGGCTTGTGAGCTGGTTTGATTATATATATAATATTAAAAATACAGATTAATTAATATATAATTTTATATATATTAATGTTTTTAATTATTTAAAATTTTATAGTTATTTTTTATATATAATTTTGATTTGGGATATAAATAAAAAATTATAGATAATATATAAAATTTATTTTTATTTTAATATTTTTTAATATATATAAATTATAATTTATTGATATAGAATTATAGATTATATTTTTATTATTTAAACTAGTTCGTAAATTTTAATTGAGGTGAACTTAAACCTATAAAATAAATTCAATTATTAATAAATTAAGTCTGACTCAAACTTAATTTTCGAGAGATGAGCTTAAATTTGATATGACTCGACTTCATTTAGCTCACTTCCTTAGCCATTGCTACTATGTAGATGCATGTATAAATGACACATGTAGTAATATAAGTATAGTGAAGTCTGCTCGAATAAAACAAATTCTGCAACAATGGGCCCACTAAAAAGTTGGCTTACATAGTGGGGACCCGATTAAATGCTCCTTACAACTTTTGGAGTATCGAAACTCCATAAACAAAATAAGTAACAAAGTTGTATTTTGTTTGTTTTTATCATTATTATTTGCATTTATTTTTGTGTTGGGCTAATGGACTAGTGTACTAAAAACAAACTAATTTGGGCTAAGAGTTTTTCATGATTTTGTGCGATAAAATAAATCTGGGCCATTATTATTTTGATTTGATATTAGATTATTATAAAATTATAAAGAAAATAAAAAGACGAGTATTTTTTTAGAATTAATATGAAAAGATTAAAATATCATTTAAAAGTAACAGAAAATTTAATTTAATTTCAAAAAAAATAAAATAAATTTGTAATAAAATTTAAAAAGACAAAAATAGTAAAATATTTTTTTAAGATTAGAGTTATTTAATTATTTTAAAAATTAAAAATTTATATTATATTTTAAAACGATAAAAGTACTCTTTTTAAAGAATAACATTAAAATTTAAAAGTCTAAAATATTTATTTAGTATTAATGATCTTTTCAAATGGTTTAAAAATTAGAATTTGTCCTAGATATTAAAAAAATGAAAATATACTATTTAAAATTAATCTTAAAAAGACTAAAATATCCTTTTAAGATTATTGTTTTTTAATTAAATTATAATGTTAAAATTTAAATTTAATTTTAAAAAATTACGATATATTTTTAGATCATTTTAAAATGACAAAAATACTAGTTATATAATCAAGGCTGTTTTATTAATTTAAAAGAAGAAATTTGTATTTGGTTTTAATAGATCCAAATACATTATTTGGTATTCATTTTAAGGTTAAATCACTTTGTCAGCTTTTATAATTTTACTAAATTTGTAGTTAAGTATTTATAGTTTAAAAGTTTTCAATTGATTTCTTACACTATTTTAAAATAGAATACCGGAACAATTAAAATAGAGACAAAAATTGAAGATAGTTTAAAAACATATCAAGAATAGAAGAATAAAAAATGATGAAGGACATATAACGTTGAACAAGACACCGGTGACAGTAGTAAATAGCGGTGATAGATTTGGTTAGAAGTGAAATTTGAAAAAGAGAGTTATGAGATAAAAAAAAAGTATAATTTGGCACATAATTATACTCTTAATAATCGTTCGGGTTTATTTCTGAAGTTCCATCATGTTCAAAACAATTTCAAAGCTTGATTTCAGAAACCATGAAAATCGAAAAAAAAAAACAGAAGGAGATCGAAGGCAAAGAGAGAACGCACGAAGGAGATCAAACAAATTTGACAAGAAATTCGAAAAAAGAAACAAAGATGAAACACGCGAAGATAGTTCAGTGACACGTGTGTTAGATTTGGTCCAATTTGTAAAACTTGTAAGGCAAAATGACTTGTATGTGTAGCACTCCTCTTTCAAAAATTAAATTTTTATTTACTTCACTTTGCACAAGAAATTAAAACTTGCAATTAGGATATGGAAAAACCCTAACACAAAATTAAATTATTTATAAGTATATTTCATTTTTATTTATTTTTATCTAACATTTATGCAGTTTAAAATTATTGCCAATATAAGATCAGACCATTTAAAATTATAAATGGTAAGACAGTAATAAATTAAATAGTAACTCTTATTATAATTTATATTTTAAGATTTTTTCTTCGTTACTAATTTTATATTGATTATTTCAAAAATTATTAAAATAATAATAATAACCCTAAAAAATATGTTAATAATTTAAATCTAAATACTAAGAGCGTCATTTTTTATTTTCTATGATGTCAAATCTCTTTAGTTGTTGTTCGTTTTTTATTCTGTATCTCCAGGTTAAGATTCCTTAACTTAATTCTTTGATTTTTTTTATTTGATGAAATATTTATTTTTATGTTTTTATATTTTTGCATTCATTCAATCATTTTACATTTTATTTTGAAGTTATATTATTGTACATAGTTCTGAGAATCGAACCGTTGATCAAATCGGTGATCAAACTGGTTAAGTTACTGAATTAAAATATAATAAATTTAAAATATCTAATAATTGTAATAATAATAAAAAATAATGTATATATTTAATTATGTTTTAACAGGCCAGGCAAGCCTAATGATGCGTGAGCATTTTTCCTATCTTTTTCTAGTAAATTTGCATCTAATTTGTTGAGTTTAATAAAGAATTAATTATCTTTTAGCCAATATAGATGCTACTTTGAGTCTTTTGAAATTTTGTTTATTTTAAGTAGCATTCGACAGAATTTGATGGAGCCTCTGCAGCACAAGAATCGAAGGAGATGGCAGCGAGGAGCGACGCGTACGCGTGACTGATGCGTACGCGTGATTTGGAGCTTTCCATGGCGACGCGTGTGCGTGACTGACGCATACGCGTGATTTGAAGATTTGCTCAGCGACGCGTCCGCGTGACCGACGCGTCCGCGTGACCTGCGAAAAAGACCATCGACGCGTACGCGTGACTGACGCGTACACGTGACATACGCCACGTGCAAAAAACACAGAAAAACACTGGGGGCGATTTCTGGGCTGTTTTAACTCAGTTTTCAGCCCAGAAAACACAGATTAGAAGCTGCAGAATGGACAAAACATGTGGTCTCCATCTATCAACTGAAGACTTGTCAATTAAATTCAAATTTAAATTCAAATATTATTTTTAGAAAAAGATATTATTTTTAATTTTAGATAATTAGATTTTAAATTAATTAGGATTAGTTATAAAAAGGGGATTCCATTAGGGAACATTATCCCATTCTATTCCAAATTTACATTCCGTATTTCATAATATTCTACTTTAAACAATGAGCAACTAATCCTCCATTGTTAAGGTTAGGAGCTCTGTCTAATTGTATGGATTGATTTTATTGCTTTTTCTATTTTAATTTATGTATGGATTTATAATTTAAGAATTATTTTTGCTCTTTATTTTATGAATTTAGGTGGAACGGAAGTGTGACCCTCTTTCTATTTGAGTTCCTGTAAAACTTGGAAAAGCTCTTTACTTAAACAACAGCCTGAAAACATATTCTCCTAAATTCTAATTGTTTGTATTTAATGGGATACGTAACATATAATCCCCTTATTTTTGGATAATTAGGATTCTTGTGGCATATAAACTGGAATTTGATCATCACCCTCTAATTGGAATTAATTGACCAAGGAATTGGCAGTTGATGAATTTTAGAGGAGACTAGGAAGGTCTAAGGAATTATGGTCTAGTCACATAGTTTGCCATAAATTAAATCTTACATAATTAAAATAGTTAGTAAGAAAAATAAATCCGGAAAAATAGATAACTCTGAAGCCTTAACTGTTTTCTCCCATATTTTATTTTCAACTTAATTACTTGCCTAACTAAGCCAATCAATCAATCATTGTTGCTTGATCCATCAATCCTCGTGGAATCGACCCTTACTCACGTAAGGTATTACTTGGTACGACCCGGTGCACTTGCCGATTAGTCTGTGGTTGTTAAATCACCGCACTACCTGACAGGCCAATAAGACTAATTAGCGAGTCTGGACCTGTCCTATTAACATATTAAAACTTTTACAAAGGTCTGAGTCTGTGCCTATTTTATAATAGGCCAGACCAGACCAGGCCTAATACAGGCCATATTGCGAACTCTTGACAGGCTGCCTGATCTATTTCTATCCCTACCGACTAGTGAGATCTCTGCGCCCTTTTTCCGTGCTTTCATATGATTAATTTATCAATTAAGGTAATTTAGAAATCAATTAGATTAGTTATTCTAATAATGTTATATTACTTATGCGAATGTCATAAGTAGTCATTTGTCCCCTCAAATATTTTCATTAACGCACCGATGAAAAAAAAGTATTTTAATTTTGTGTTTTTTTGGCTCAACGGCAATGAGCATGTGCACTTAATGTTTGATATTCACAGGAGAATCATAACCCAACAAGTGATGGATCTGTGTATGGAGGTTGGTGATGTAAGTGGTGGTGGTTCGGGGCATGCGAATTTTGTACAACATGACCCCCTCTTACACAGTCTCCATGCACTATGCTAGTCCAATGGAACACATGGACGTGGACGCTGAGGAGTTGGATGAATAATACGTCGTTAATAGCAATGAAAGTAGTTCTACTGCGGATGAGGAAGAGTTTCTACCTGAGACCCCGGTAGGTGAAACAGTTCAGTATCTTCTGCTTGCCCTACAGCCAATTCTGGAGTTGTTAGCTATAGCTAGCTACTATTACAAGCTAAATCTTGATATGATGCATGACGATACTATATTTTCCAATATGAGAGAAGATGATTACAACACAGACGGTAGTGTGAAATTTCGTATTGGACATAGATTGAAGAGCAGGGAGGCTGTTATGCTAGGTGTGAAGAATTATAACATTCGTAGGAGTGTCGAGTACAGGATTATAGAGTCTGATCGAGCAAAGTACTATGTGAAGTGCAAGAAATATGTAGCAGGATGTCCTTGGAGTCTTTGTGTTGTACTCCGATAGAATCTTGGATATTGATAAGCCACTATTTCATAATCAAGTGTAAGGATCATTAACATGTGACTGTGGCTATGGCATTGGTGGTGGTGGTGACGGCGGCGGCGATGACCTGTGCTCATCCTGTTGGATGTCGTTGAGATTCTCATGACGGGCATACTCTACCTCCTTTAGACTCGGCATCTAAGCACTCCCTGCACTGTCTGGCTCCCTCCCTCCATGGTCCCCTAACTCTTTCGGGCTCTCTCGCACGCCTTTCCCTCCTAGCTAGTTTTCTTGTGTCTGACCGAGCCTGCCTAACATGCCTACGATGGGTAGGTACATCATGCAGAAGGTCTAGCACATTCCTAGGCTATGTCGCGGTGGACTGCATGTCTGTAGGAAGAGTTGACAGCCTAGGATTGTCGAACACGTCTTGGCTAGACAAGAACCTAACGTGGCAAGCATCCTACCACCAGTCCCAATACTCTTGAGTGGGTCGGTAGTATGTCTCTAGAAGTCTGGAAATCATATGCCTTTTCTTGAACCGAACCTTCCATCTATCATACCACTCCCTATGACGAGTGGACCACCACACATCCTCTTACTTGCTTGTGGTGAAGATGTACTTGTCAACATTGACTGGATCTCTAAGAACTGGCTATTGGCCACGAAATTGGCGGTTCACTTTGTTAGCATGGTGAAACTCAACAGAATTGAAGCAGACCATGGAACTATAGCCTTCCATGTCCATCTCTCCCAGTCATCTCACAGCCAGTCCGATAATGATGGGTCATCATATGGCGTCCACTGAAACTGCAAATTTAGTAGGAAGATTCTAATCACAATATAAAATTATACAATTAACTTTGTTCAGGAAGCTATGAAATGAAAGAAAGCTTTCTTATCGCATTAAGTGACAACTGGTCCAGCCAAAGATGCTAGTGAAAGAGTCTCCCCCCAAAGTGGTCCTTACTCTGCTGGGTCATACCTATCAACCTACAACTATGTGCAACAATAACAAGTTATACATAATTCTATGCAAAAAAATAAATTTAACTACTAATGGAAAGGTCGATATCTGCTTGTCAAGTGGGTACAATGCCAAAAATCGATGGAATATCTATGACATCAGTAGTGATATGCACCCAACCATGTCTGTGGTGGCTCGATGTGTTACAGAGCACATCCATGTTAGCACGACAGATCCCCAAGATAAAATCCGGCACCTATCAAAGTCGACTAACAAGGGAAGCCACCTAATGTGAATCTTGTTCGACTTATTCGTCATCAGGTAACCCCCAATCAACAACAGGATGTAACACCTCGTGTATTATCGAAGAGTGGCACGATCTGCATCAGCTGACATATGCTACACTTTGTTCCTAAGTCACGTCAGCTTGATAGAAAAGGACTCCTTCCTCTGCTCTTGCTGCTATTGAGCATGCAGAGGCATAACACCGAGAAGCTCCTCTATCTACTTTCATGTTGAGTGTTGGTACCATGTTTGGAAGTCTCTCAAGCAGTCATCCACTGATTTTTTATTGGTGTGTCAGCCAAGATGGTACACAACATCTTACAAGATAATGGTGTACTCACTCCAAAGCAGGTGGAAAGTGTGGGTCTTTGGACGCCAATACTACACAAATGCAGAAAGTACAGTGTTGTCAAATATAAAGCCCCTGAGTTGCATCGTCTCACCAAATTCAGTCTCCCTCAGATAAGTGAAAATGACATCTGGTGATATAAGAGTGTGGTTAACTCACCTAAAAAGTAGAATGCGATGCCTCTATTAAATTAAAAGTTGAATTAATATGCGGCATATTTCAAAATAAAATACAAAGTATAAAATATAAAATAAAAAAATTAAAATATAATAAATAATTATTTCAAATGCCATACTTTAATATTTTTAAATTACTAAATTAATTCCTAGAATGTATATTAAATTAAAAATTTATTAAATAACCGTTTCAAATGTAATAAATCTATTATCATGCATTTATTTTCTAAACCAAATATTTAAAATTTTATTTACAAAATTTTCAACTAATAAAAATCTAAAATGGCAACTAATCTATATTATATTTATAACACAACATCTATTGTAGTCATACATATTAATATAATATTTAAAAGTAAACTACTAAATCTACGAAAGTTAAAAATACTGAGATATCTACCCATAAAAGAAGAAAATTACCATTTGTACCCTTGAAATATGGGTTCTGCACAATAAATTTATCCAAATACTAAAAAATCACCTAAAATCTCTAAATTACCCATATCTTCACCCACCATTTTTCTAATCTCAAATCACACTATCACTTAAACTCTTCTTCACCACCACTCTCATTCCCAACTACCATCATCACTGCCGCTATCCAAAATCTGCAAGCTTTCCAGACGACCTCTCTCCACGCAGTCTCCGCTCTCTTGACCCTCCCTTCCTCCTCCTTTCGCGACGCAATGACCTAATCGCGCACTGCCGTCACCGCCGTAGCCGCAGTCGTAATCGTCTCCCTACACCTCCAGCTGCGTGCCTAATAAACCACTATTTTATGGTTTATATTGTATTTTATTGAGTGGTTTTATCAAGCTTTTCACCCACTTATTCATATGATTTGCATGTATTTACAATTCCTTCCCAAAAATATCCTATGATTAATAACTTGCTTCCTAAGGACCCTTTTGTTGTATATTTTTATCTTCCTTCGTACCATTCGATGCCGTGATCTGTATGTTAAGTGTTTCAGGCTTCATAGGGCAGGAATGGCTTAGAGAATGAAGAGGAAGCGTGCAAAAATAGAAAGAATACAAGGAATTGAGGAGATGACCAGCGAGAAGTCACGCGGTCGCATGGCTCATGCAACCGCACGAAATAGAAGGAATTACCGTGACGCACTCGCGTGTCTGACGCGACCGCGCGGATTGGAAGCTGCATGAACGACGCAAAAGCGTGGACGACGTGCACGCGTGGTACGAGAAATGCTGAGTGACGCGAACGCGTGGACGACGCGGACGCGTGATGAGCGCGATCTGTAGAATTACAAAAGTCGCTGGCACAGATTCCGAGCCGCATTTCAACCCAATTTTCAGCCCAGAAACACAGATTAAAGTCCGGAAACATGCAGAGACTCAGGAGATGAATTCATATCAGATCATAATTTAATTTTAGGTTTTAGATGTAGTTTTTAGAGAGAGAGGTTCTCTCCTCTCTCTTAGGATTTAGGATTCCTCTTAAAGGATTTAGGATTTCAACTCTTCATCAGGTTCAATATTCCTTTTACTTTATATTTCTCTTTTATTTTTAGATACTTTAATGCTTGTATTACATATGTTACCTATTTGTCTTATGAGCCATTCATGTTAGGATTTTCTTTATTTAATATAAATTGAGGTATTTCAGACTTATATGTTATGGATGCTTTAGCTTTATCCAATTTATTTTCATTTGAGTAGATTTTCTTCTCTTTTGGCTTTGGTTGATTAATTGGTAACTCTTGAGCTATCAAACTCATTGTTGACTGAAAATTGGAATTCTTCAAGAATTAATTCGAGTTCCAATAACTCTAGCCTTTCCCAAGGAAAGACTAGGACCTGAGGAATCAAAATTAATTCATCCACTTGACTTACCTTCATAGTTAGAAGTTGACTTAGTGGGAGAAAAATCCGATTCTCATCACAATTGATAAGGATAACCGGGATAGGATCTCCAGTTCTCATACCTTGCCAAGAGCTTTACTAGTTATTATTTTGACGACTTGTTATTTTATATTACTTGTTCAACCCTTTTGAAAACCACAAAATATACCTTTGCATAACCAATAATAAGAACATACCTCCCTGCAATTTCTTGAGAAGACGACCCGAGGTTTAAATATTCGGTTATCAATTTTAAAGGGGTTTGTTACTTGTGACAACCAAAATGTTTGTAAGAAATGACTTTTGTTGGTTTAGAAGCTATACTTACAATGGAAATTTATTCTGAATTCTAGACCACGCAAAAGTTCTCTCTTCAGCGCCCTAGAACTCTCTATCGGCGTGTCCCTCGACCGCCTCCCCTCCTCCAAACCCTCATCGACTTCTTCCACCGCCGACGACGACGGACCTCCGGTGTCAAACTTCCTCATGGGGGCCATAAAATGCTCCCAGAAGAACCAACGGCGCCACCCGGATACCTTCCACTTGATGCAAATCCACAATCACCAAAACCCTCAATTCAATCAAGGAACGGCGTTGTTTCTGAAAGTGGAGCTCAAACACTTTGTTCTTTCAATCTTTATCTTCCTAACCCTCTGCCTTCTTTTAAAATATTCTCAAGAACGTGCTACCTGCCCCTATCTTCCTCTGCACTCTTGACTCGGTGGTGGTGGTGGTGGAGGTGGAGGGAAGGTTTGGTTGGTTGGGGTGGTGGAGAAGTATGATGCGTATTTGAAGTTATTGGGTTTGTACTCAAATGTGGAAACGAATTGGGATCTGTATCCTATGACTGTCACATCTGCTACTCCTTCAGTGGAAGGACTCTACCTTAAATTCAGGTGCATCTCTTTCTTTTCTTGGAGTTACAACAAGACATGTTGAAGTTTGCACTTTTTCTTTATTTGGTTGAAATAATTCGACAAGAAACGTAGAGAGATATAGAGCGAGGGAAGACTAGAGGCGGCGGATTAGTGTCGTTGTGTCTGGAATGTTCGTCGGAGGCACAAGAGGCATTTTGAGTGATGGTGGTTGTTAGGGTTTAGCGTGGTGGTGAAGAAGAGTTCCGATGGTGGTAGGGTTTGGGATTGAAAAAGTGGTGGTGTGGAGTAAAAGGAGAAGTTAGAAATGGGTTATATTAGAGGGTAATTTAGAAATTTCAAATAATTTTTTGGATTTGGATAGTTTGTTAGCAAAAGTTTATGTTTTATGGGTACAAATGGTAATTTTCTTTTTCTATGGGTAGATATGTCAACATTTTCAACTTTCATGGATAGAAATGGTAGTTTATTCTTTTAATTTATAAAACTATAATAACTATAATTATATGTTTTTTATTAAAAAAATAACAACACTAATTTAAAAGTCAATCGCTCCAGCAATATATTACGTCAATATCGTTATTTCTTGCATCTGTGTGCGCCATAGAATCCGAATATCTCAAATATCTCAAAAAAAAGTCTAAAAGAAAGAAAGTAAGTGAAAAAACTTTGAAAATGACACTTCAAAAATACTGTGAACGAGTTTCACATATAAACTCCATAAATACTTATCTCGTTTAGGATCTAAATGAATTGATATGCACATATCTTATTTAAGTATTGTTACACAATACATGTGCATTCATAATACGTCCAATGATGTACGTGTCTTATCTCGATTAATTTACTGTATAAATAAAATATGTATATATTCAATTCGTTTACATACACTATAAACAACATAAATAATAAAATTTAAAAACATAAATTGGTTATAAATATTTATATTCAAAAATAAAATATTTAAATTATGAGAAAGTATAAGGAGCCAATGAAATCTTTGTAATGGAGGTTTAGGGAGTGTTAGAGATATAAGCATTATTGTTATCTTTTTCTATCCACGTAAATTTTTGGGATGAGTGGTATCATGACATGGTATCAAAACTCTAGATCCAAAACCCAAAATCAGTTTAAACAAGTGTAATAACACGTACCATGCACGTGATAAGATTGAAATTATAATTTTAAATTATTTTATTAAAATTAATTTAAATGATAATAATTTAATTAATAAATAAGTAATATGATGTGTATTGTTATTCTTTTTTAAATATGATATTAAGTGTATTAACTCAAATGTAACTATTAAGTGTATAAGAATTATGCTTGACTTATGAATTCTTTAAATAAAATTATCCCATTTAAAATATTTAAATTATGATTTAAAAAAATTGATATGATATTACATTTTTTTTCTCCACTTCACTATTAATATATTGATATTGCAAGTTTACATTACAATATTTTTCTGAATCTTGACTGAAAAAAAAATAGTTATGTGTTTCTATCATTCAATTTATTTAATACACCATGTGCTAACACTAACTATATTTTTTAAAAAATATATATTGATAAAAATATATATAATATGATTACAAATATAACATAAATAAATAAAATATATAAATAAATGCTAAACCAATATACTTACCAATGTCTTTGTTAAATTTTATAAATTAGAGAATAATTATGTATTCGATTGTTTAGTGATCACATAGATGATCAATTAATTAGATTGTAAATTGATATAACAGTGTGCATCTTTTTTTTCTCATTTCTAAATGAAAGCGAGAATTAAGAGAAATAAGTAGTAATATATAAAGAAAAAAAAGATTTTGCACTACAACACATAATTATTACTAAAAAAAATATTCACATTAAAATATTAAAATTTTACATACGTACTGTAAATCATGAAGATCAATTACAATGTACTGGTCACTTATCCTTATTTTTTACCATGATATAAGTTTTTCTTTTTCATTCAAGAGTCCAATAACATCTAATTGAACAAAAAAAATTAAATTAAAAGTACCAAATTAAGAACAAATGAGTGAATAATATAAGAAATTAAATTTCACTTGATTCTTCAATCTCAAAATTTAAGAAGACATAGACCTTCCTTTATACTAATTCATTCTCAAACATTTTGATTGAACAATAAATTTTATCGTACTGCTACAAAATAAATTAAATATAAAAGCTATTAGCTTCTACAAGCTATTAAAAAGAATTGTCTTTGACTTGTGGAATGGCGTACTTATAAAATTAACTTAAAATACGAATTACAAATATTTTTAAGAATTTAATTTTGATACACTGACAATGTAAAGTTGTTTTACACATGCATCCAATTATATAATGACACATCAGTAAAAATAACTACTTTTTTCACATTGAATGCGTGAATGATCATCCAAAAAAACGGATGTGATTGCACGACTGTGTAAAATATTTTACACTGTCAGTATATCAAAATTAAACTCTATTTATAAATTGAACTTAGCATTACTTGAAAAAATTTAGTAAAAAAATCAACTAATTTAGTAAAAGAACTATTTCTATGTAAGCCATTTTGTTCTTGTCAAATTTGAATGAGACTTCTATAGCCTTATAATTCTGGTCTTTATTTTCCATATTTTTTCTTCGTATAATTTATTGTAGGTGATACTATTGATAGGATAGTAGACAATAGCCATTAGATATGAAAAAGAAAAAAAATAGAATAAAGACTATGTCAAAATTATAAATTTTTTAAATGATAAATATGTGAGAGAAAATTTACTATTACTTATTATATATATTAATAATATGTCAATATTTTAAAAAATATATTAATAATACTCATAGTTTAAAGATAATTGTATTACAGTTATAATAAATTTAGTTATTACTTTAAATAAATAATATATTTAAAAACTAAAGAAAAAAGAATTAGCGATAATTATGTTTGAAATGTTTTCATATTTTTTCTCATTCGTTTTTGCTTGTTATTTTTACCGTAATATTAGATCAAGAAAATTCTAAATTTAAAATATAATAATTATGAATATGTTATGTGACAGAAAAATAATAAGTTAAAAGAGGATATTATATATATATATATATATATAAATATAAAGAGAGAGAATAGATACAAAAAAGATGTATTATCATAGTAAAATATCACACTATAAATAATTATATTTGTTAAGTAAATTTATTTATACACTATATCTATTGTATTATTTTATGTAAAATTAAAATATACTCTCCTAACTTAATATCATATAAATATTTGCTCCCGACATTACCCAAAATTAAATTGGGATTATCTCTAAAGTCTTAACACTATAAACAGGGTATAATTAATATCTAATATTTTAATAATTAAATACTTAAAATAAGTTAATAAATAACAATAATTAATAGTTAAAATATCATATATATATATATATATATATATATTTGTTTGTGGTATTGTCCAAAATTAAATTGACCTCATGTTCAAAATCTTAATATCGCAATTGGAGTATAATTAATACCTGAAATTTTAATAATTAAATATCAAAAATAAGTTAATTAAATAACGATAATTAATACTTAAAATATTAAAAAGGAGTTTTTAATAAATGTGAAAAATAAAAATAAAAATAATTAATAAATAATAATAGTATTTAAATAAAAAAATTGATAAAGAATAATAATTATAGGTAAAAATAGTGTATTTATTTTAGAAAAAAATATATAAAAAATTATTTAATAATCCGTGCCATGCACGTGATAATAAATTGTTCAATAACTTGTACCATGCACGTGATAAGATTGAAATTATAATTTTAAATTATTTTATTAAAATTAATTTAAATTATAATAATTTGATTAATAAAAAAGTAATATATTATGCGTTCGTTTTTTTTAATCTGGTGTTAAGTGTAACAACTCTAATATAATCATTAATCGTTTTTGTTAATCTTCTTTTTTTTCTAAATTTATGATTAAAATAATAATGATAAATATTAATAACTTAATAAATCATTATATTATAATTATTTACGTTTTATTCCCAAAATAAAAAACGTAATATTTCTTTTTTATTTAAGGATTTTTTTATTTATGTTATCGGTATATATTAATCGTTTAGTCAATAGTTTTTTTTTATTGGTAGGATATATTTATTTATTTTGTTTAAATAATTTTAAATTTTTTCTTATTTAAGTATACATATATATTAAGTTATCTATGCTAATTATTTTTTGATTTTCTGATTATGAATATTTTATTTTGAGCCTACAATCATTCAATGATTTTATTATTTCATTAATACCATCATGCGCATAATAATCTTCATAAATAATAATAATTTTCTTATTTATTTATATGTATATATTAATTGTTTAGTTAATAATTTTTTATTCTCATAATATATTTATTTTATTAAATAATTCTAAATATTTTCTTATTTAGTTTATATATATATTAATTGTATGTAGATATATTTGAATCGCATATATTAGTTATTTTCTGATCATAATTAGCCTACAATCAGTCGATAATTTTTTTATTCTTTATTATTAATGTCATCGTATGTGTAATCTTCATAAATTATAATAATTTCTTTATAGTAATTTCTTTATTTATGTATACATATATATCAATTTTGTTAAATAATTCTAAATATTTCCTTATTTATGTATACATATATATTAATTGTACATAAAAATATTTAAGTCACATATATTAATTTTTTTGTTATGATTATTTTCTTATATATATGATTATTTTTTATTTTACAATCGTGCAATAATTTTTTATTTTTTCTATCCATGCATATTTCTCAATCCTCTTTCATACGCATGATGATTAACTATTTTTATTTTAAATGGTGATGTTTTAATTTTTCTTTTCTTTTGCGTATTTTTATACATTGGCAAAAAAAGCAAAATCACGTATTGTGACTCTTTTTCTTTTTTCATGCTTTAATCTTAATTAATCAATCTTGTGTCCACACAATATAATTAAATTTTTAATCACTTTAGTATATTGATGAATTACATTTCTCTTAATAATTGTATTATATTACTAATCTTAAATACAAAAAAAGGTAATACATATATCCAAGAAAGAAAAAAAAAACTTAAAATCTAAAAAAAGAAAGAAATTTCATATTAAAAAAATTTAAAAATAACATATCCAAAAAGAATAGTTATAATATATAAATTGAGGCAACAATTTAAATTTCTTTAAAACTAATTTAATCAAATACTAATATTAGAACTAAATTATTTAAATAATATTTAAACTATTCTAGTCCTTAGATACGTATAGATTAGAGTCATTCTAGTAACAACCACCTACCGAAATAACATTATAAGATCGAACATTTAGAATCCGTACAAATTCAGACCATCTTCTTGTTAAAATTGTCAAACTAAATTGACTTTATTTTTCTCAATGACATTGCATTGATGCACCAGACCATCTATCAACGTTAGTATCATATTTATGGCAATTAGAATTATAGAATTATGTTTATTTTTTATTTTTAATTATTAATATCTTAATCTTTTTAAAAATATGTTTTGCTTTTTTAAAATATAACATGTGCGAGACCTTTTCTATTATTATTATTATTGTTACTATTATTATTAATTAATTAATTAATATCAATATCAATTTATAACCATTAATGTATGTATCAATTTGCTAATAATTATGCTTGATTAAAAATAATAATTGAAAAATAAGAATTAAAAATATTAATGATCGATAATTAGTATTATACCATTAATATAATAATTAGTATCAACTTGTATCAACGTGTATATCAACTTGCATAATAATGGAGAATTAGAATTATATAAATTAATATAATAATTAGAATGATTAAAAATATTTAATGATTGACAATTAGTATAATAATGTATTAAATATTAGTTTTTTATATAATTATAAGAAAGATATTTTCTTAAAATAGATTGAGAAGATAGTAAATATAAATATATTGAAAGTAGTGCTTTTATTTTAGAAAGAAAAAAGTTCATAAGTAATTGACATCTCATTTATAATATTTCTAAAAATATACTAATATACCAATAATATTAATAGTTGAAAAATAATTGTGAAGACTTATTAATAATTAATATCTAAAATATGTAAATTAAATAACAATAATTAAAAAAAATCTTTAACAAATGTGAGAAATAAAAATAAAGAAATTGATAAATAATAAATGTAAATATATTAAAGAATAATATTTTTATTTTGGAGAAAAAGTTCTCATCAAGAAATGACACCTCATTTTTATTAGTTAGAAAAAAATTTAATTTTAATAGATTAAGTAGATTATTATTAATATTAATATTAATATTAATATTATTATTTTATTATTATTATTATTAAAAAGACTTATAAGTACAAAATAATCGAATAATTCATGCATTGAAAAGAATTTTATTATGATTAGAATAACTCATGCCATTAGCATATTATTATTATATCATATCATATCGTATTGATTTGATATAATTATAATAAAGACAGTTTCTTAAATTAGTATAATTATGTATCATTCATTAAATATTAATTATAATATAATTATATTAATTAAAGATATTTTTCTAAAATAAATTTAGAAGAGCGAATAGTGCAATCATTTTGGAGGAAAAATGGATTAACGAAAAAGTGACACCTCAACATTATAAGCGGGAGAAAACCCAATTTTAGTATATTAAGTAGATAGATAGAATTTTAATAATAATAATACACGGATAATTGAAATAGTTTATATATGGATTTTTCAAGGTATTATTATTATTATTATTATTATTATTATTATTATTATTATTATTATTGAATAATAAATAAAAATTAGAACTATATCAATATTTTTAAAATTAATATAATTAAAATGACTAAAAATATTTAAAATTAATGTTCGTTATTAATATCATAAAATTTGGTCATTTTATGATTAAATTCAAATATTCTTAACTACCGGTGCAATTATCATATCATTATCATATATTATTATTATTAGGAAAAGTATATGAAACCAAAAGGTTATCGGACAAAAACTAAACAAAATCACATTAATTTATATTAATAATTAATTTTAAATTTTTTAATTCAAAATTTAAAAATTTAAAATTAATTAAGTAAACCTAACTAAAATCTATAAAAGCCTTACTCTTCTCTCTCACATTAACCTACCTACCTCCAACAATCACACACTCAAACCTCTCTCACTCACCAATGTTGCTGAAAGCGCCGGCGACTTCCATACTCTCCGCGATATCCTCAACAAGTGCATCCAACACGAAGTCCACCTTCGACTTCGTCACCGACGCCGAAAACTGACGTCCCGGTTCTTGATTTGGTCCAACAAGTCTTTGATTTCAATCGGCTCGCAATCCGGTACCTGAACCAGATGTGGAAGGTCCACAAACTCTCCCTCCACGTCACGTTCTAGTTGAGGAAGAAACAAGGAGAGTGCAAGAAGTCGAGTGGAGGCAGTGAAAACTGGAATGTTGAGAATAACATCTTTACATGCTTCAAATACTTGCGTACAAAATATGTCTATGATAAGCGCTTGTGGCTTGTTTGGTAATTGATTTAGTACTTTGTTCAGATATTTTAAACTTTCATTTGTGTTGATATAAAGGTGGGTTACGCTCGAAATTTTGCTATTAACCAAGTTGGATATATCAATGGTTAGGAGGTCAACAATGTCGAAATGGGGTGGAAGGTTTGGTGACCGAAGAAAACTGTTTTGAGCTTTAAGAAGCTTCAGTGGTGATGTTGAAGAATGTGGCATGGAAGCCATGGTTGGTTAGGGGTGACAACGAGACGGGTAGGGACGAGTTTTTACTCTACCCGACTCCGCCCCTCTCAACAAAAATTCGCATCAAACCCGCACCGCTTTTATCTGTGCGTAGTAAAATGTTAAACCCTAACCCGCCCCGCCCCTACCTGCCCCAATAATTATTAAATCCAAAAAATAAAATAAAATTTTAAAAATTATATAACCATTATTTACATTCATAACATAAATTAAAGTAAAAATTTAAATATGATACAATATTATTAATTATTTTACTAATTATTTTATATATATTACATATATTATATATTAAAAATATATATATTTATATATCTATATATATACCGGGGCGGGTAGGGACGGGTTTAACCTAAACCCGACCCCGTCCCGTCCCGCTAAAATCCGCCCCGGTGCGGGTGCAAATAATTACCCGCCCCGAACGGGTAGGGGGTGGGGTGAGTACCCGCGGATTCGGGTAGTGTTGCCAACCCTATGGTTGGTTACAAGGATCTTTGCTAGCTTAAAGAGTGGTGTGACATAGCCTAGACCTGGACTAGAAAGAAAGCCAACATCCGGTCTTTCGGGTGTGAATTGAGTTTCGACTTTATGAAAAATTGCTATTTATCAATATTAATTATAAAAAACATTTATTTAATATGAAAAAATATCCTAATACTTAACAAAAGAAACATCTAATTATATTTTAGCAAAAATAATTAAATATAAAAGAACATCCATTTAGTATAAAAAAGAAACATTCTAATACTTAGCAGAAGAAACATTTATATATATTAAATTGTAGAGATTTTGGATTCACCCAAAAGTATTTAGCTGATTTTTGGCTAATATCCTTTTAGTTCCCTAGCATTGCTCTTATTATTATTATTATTATTATTATTATTATTATTATTATTATTATTATTATTATTATTAAAATGGTTAAAAGTAGTTTTAATTGATAATTGATAAATAGTTTAATAATGAATTAAATATTAATTTGATATAATTATAACGAAGATATGTTTTTAAATTAGGATAATTATGTATTATTCATTAAATATTAATTATAATATAATTATAATAAATATATTTTTTATAAAATAATTTAGAATAGAGAATAGAAAAGTTCATTTTAGAGGAAAACAGAGTCATGAGGGATCGACACGTCACCTTTATTAATCGGGAGAAAACTCAGTTTTAGTATATTAAGTATATAGATAGATAGATTTTTGGGATGAGTGATTTATGACATGAGATATTTATTATCCTAGTACCCGAATGATTATTATAAGTGATATATATTTTGTAACTTATATAGCCTATTGTACATATTGTATAAATATTCCATTAGTTCCTTAGCAGAACTTTTAAATTATTTATTTAAATAAAAAATCCTTCTATTCCGCCATACAGGACACACGCAAATTAACGCGCAATGACCGAAATACCCTCACAAGGTTCGTATTCTGAATTTTCTGGGATTAGGAATAACCTATTTAATGCCGGAGTTTCGTGAGTCTTTGTTCTGACATTGATTTTCTCATTTTATCCATTCCTTTCCAAATAAAGAAGAAAAAAAAAAGAAGAAAGACGCAAAAAAAAAAAATCCAAACTTAGAAATACCCCCAAAAAAATTCTAAAGAACGAAGAAAGACACACATAGCATCATTCCGAAGGCGCTGCAAGATTCTGAAGAAGCCTCATTGCAGAAAGAACCTCAATTTTCTTCTGAGCTTTCAGAATCAAGATTGGTAAGTCTCGTCTCGCCGCCATTTTTTATTGTTCTTATCACCGCCTTTTCTCTTTCCTTCTATCTTCGTCATTTTTTTGACAAGTCTTGTAATCTTGGATTTCCATGCATTGAATTTTTATAATTTGAATGAGTTCGGTTTAAATTTGTTTCTTAATTACCATTACCGTTTGTTAAATCTATATTTCTTTTAAAATAATTTAAAAAAATTTATATATATTTTTCCCCTCATTTGATTGTCATGCAGTATTGTTGTTGAACACCAGGCCAAGAAATTAATATAATCTTGGTCCAAGTTTGTTGGACCTGGAGAATATTAATAATTTTTAAACGTATGGTTGGAATTCATTGTTTTGATCGAAGGCAGACTCAACTAACTTCGAGTTTGAGGTCTATTTTTCGGACCTCCCTAACATTCTACAATATTAAACTTTGAGATTGCTGGAATTAAAAGATGAATGTGGTGGGAAAAGTTGGAAGCTTGATCACACAAGGTGTCTATTCAGTTGCTACCCCTTTTCATCCCTTTGGTGGTGCTGTTGATGTCATTGTTGTTCAGCAACAAGATGGTACATTTCGGAGCACGCCGTGGTATGTTCGGTTTGGTAAATTCCAGGGTGTTCTTAAAGGCGCTGAAAAGTTTGTTCGTATAAATGTCAATGGGGTTGAAGCAAACTTCCATATGTATCTTGACAATTCAGGAGAGGCTTATTTTATAAAGGAGGTGGATGATGATAAGGACGTTGAGTCAAGTGTGGCTGATGAAGATGCAGGTCAATCTGATTTTACTCATGTCCATAGACTTGACCATAGTATCTCTGATTCGGGGGTGCTTCGGTTAAAGGCTAATGATCGACCTCAAATACAAAGGGTGGAATCTGATCTTGATAGGAGATATTATGAACTCCAGGATGATGAACCTGGTGTTGACGGTTCATTTGAGTTGTCAGAATATGGGTCTAATCGATATGATAATCCCAATGGAGAGAATGGTTTGGACTCACATGGTTCCCATCCGGAAGTGGTATTGGTTAGTGTCGATGGTCATATGATGACAGCCCCAATATGTAGATCAGAGCAAAACGATGAGGAGAATGTGCAGTTAAAAAATCCTCAATTTCACCTTGGCCCAGCTGAAGGGACTGAGTTCTGTGAAGGAAATGAGTTTACTTCTGATGAAAATGCTTGGGCTGCTGATTATATTAGAAAGCTGGATGATTCAACAGATGATGTTCCATCCTGTAGTTATAACAGGAATGGGGGTGATACGACATCAGAGATTGTGGCCAAAGTTCACCAAAGAGAGGAGGTACATGTTAGATACGCAGAAGCGACCTTGGTGATTAAAGATCAAGAAAATTATGTGCAATCTGATACAGAAGAGGTTGCATCTGGCTTGAGGAGAGAGACCGTTTTCAAAAGCTGTTTGGCATTAGACCAATTTGGCCAGCAGGATGAAAATGCTGATTCGGAAGATGAAGGTTCCCCAGCGAAGGTTCAAAAATCAGCAGACGAATATAATGCAAATTGTTCAGTTGGTAATGAAAATGCACAAGAGAACATTAAGAGCCCTTGCAGCATTGATGAGTTATCTCCCCTTAGTAGGCCTACTTATTCTGATGAGAATGGATCTACAAAAGTGGAATTAGGAGGAGTTCAAGAGGTTGATGATAAAGCATCGGTGCATGTTGACACTGATTCTGGAAGTCATTCTGTTACTAATGATAATGAGACTGAAGGGAATGATGAACTCATTGAAAATTCAGTGTTGACTGATGGGGTAGATGATAGTAAACAAATTCCTGCACTTGATGATGCCAATAATCTAAGTGAGGAAATCGAACCCCAACCAACAACTTCCAATGATGAGGACCAAAGTTATTATGGGTTGGGTAAGAATTCTGCTTCAAATTAGTTTTTCTTTCACCGAGCAATTGATTCTCAACATTAATTCTTAGTGGAGGTTTATTTACTTCAATTTATCTTAATACTTGCAGGATTTGAAATATCACTTTGTGGTCATGAGCTTAAAGTGGGTATGGGTTCAGTTGCTGCTGCTGAAACATTTGATGCACATAGGATATCCGCAGAGGAATTTAGAGCTTCTGCACCATTAATAATAAAAAATGAAAATCTTGTTGTCAAGTTCAGAGAGAGATATCTGCTGTGGGAAAAGGCCGCTCCTCTTATTCTTGGGATGGCTGTATTTGGTTTAGATTCACCTGTTAATCCCGATGATACAATTCCTGTGGAACAGGGGGATGCACTATCCAGGGATGGTGATGCTGGATCAGCTTCGTCTGGACGGAGATGGAGACTTTGGCCTATTCCTTTTCGAAGAGTAAAGACACTAGAGCACAGTACTAGTAATGCATCAAGTGATGAGATCTTTGTAGACACCGAGTCCGAGTTGCAGTCTTCTCTTTTGGATCCGAGTCCAAAATCTTATAATCCTGGGTCTCCACATAAACAATTTGTTCGAACAAATGTTCCTGGTAATGAGCAGATAGCTTCCTTGAATCTCAAAGAAGGTCAAAATTTGGTAACATTCAGCTTCTCTACAAGGGTTCTTGGAACACAACAGGTTTGGCATCCATTTAGAATACACTACAGAAAAAAAAAGACTTGGATGTTTGGCTTATTTAGTGTGGAATTTTAATTGCATTTCAGGTTGATGCTCACATATACTTATGGAAATGGGATGCAAAAATTGTAATTTCAGATGTAGATGGAACTATTACCAAGTAAGACTACTGACTATACATTTTTAGGATAACAAATACCATTTTAAACTTGAAGTGGATGATTGACACCACATTCTACGCGCCCCCCCCCCCTTTCTCTTCTCTCTTTCTTAATTGGACCTTATTTTATTTTATGATGAAATCTTATTATGGTCATTGCAAATTTTGATAACTGTTGATGCTAATGAAACTTTTACAACATGAAGAAAAATGTGAAAAGGGATGCAGGTTCTAGTTTGAAACATGAAGTCTTAAATTTTAAGTTGTCTGTTAGTCTTAGATTTAGAATGTCATTTTAATGAACCTAAGCATCTATTATTAGTTCGCATGCATACTATACAAAATTTCTCATGATGATCCTTTCACTTCACTAAATAGTGAGAAGTATTGTTGTCTTCTTTATTGGTGATTCACTATAACTTTTGTCCGGGCCTACATTATGTAGATTGAAAAGCAAAAGATATTACATGATTGCCTTTCGCTATTTTTTCTATAACAAGAAAAAAGCTGCTGCAAGATTAGAGGGAAGAGTTTCATTATGGTTTCAGAATCACCATTAACCATCAACATCTTAATTTTCCCCTTCTTTTATTTCTACCATTTATTTCCTTTCAGGTCTGATGTTTTGGGGCAGTTCATGCCTTTAGTTGGGAAAGATTGGTCACAATCTGGAGTGGCAAGGCTTTTCTCAGCTATTAAGGTATTTGTTAACTTCTAGAGATATATCAATCAAGTTGGGGTATTGCTAATGTCAAAATTGATGAGGAAAATTGCGTATGTTTATGAAGCATGTTGTATAAAAGAGGTAGAATCAAATTACTGCTTATCTGTTACCACTGTTTCCTTTGCTACCTGCTCTTATCAGCTGTCTCTTAACTGGAGTTTAACTTCTATTTACTTATGGTTATTCGTTGTTAAGGCTGAGATTTACTCTAGATTGGAAGCATTTGTATTGGTGCACCCACAATTTTTAGTTAATACTCACCTTGAGAGATATTATGCCAATATACATATAAACAAGTTTTGATTAGGAAGTCGAGCATTACTATATAATCGAGCCCAGAGTCTGGTCAAGTCTGGACTGTTTTGCTATATCCTATATGATCAAGCCTGTTTGATACGAAGGCTCTTGAGATGATGGCTTTTTTTGTGTCTAACAGAACTGATACTAATTGTCCATGGTCCATAGTCCAGTTGCATGCTCTACTTTTTTTTTTTGTTTCTTTTGTTTCCTTGTTTCACCTTGCACTCTTCAACAAGCTTGTTACATAGTAATGGTTGTCTACTTAACTTTTTCTTCTATCAAATGTAAATGCACCCCAGCATGGTTGACGTTATTATCTATCTATTGTTTCATTGAATTGAATCTCAAATCTAATGCTGGATACTGAATTTATGTTAGGAAAATGGTTATCAGCTGCTGTTTCTGAGTGCTCGTGCAATTGTCCAAGCTTATCTAACCAGGAACTTCTTGCTTAACCTGAAACAGGTATTGTAAGTTGAAATTAACAGTTTATTTTCAATTGTAGGTTTATTTATTCTTTCATCCAGGAATCTATCTATGAGATTTTCTTATGAAGGGTTTTGTTGGTCTTAGAATGCATGAGTAATTAAGTCCTCATCTGTTTATTTATATAGTGTTTTTTTTTTTTTACAGCCTTTCGTCTTACCTTAAAAGGACATCATTAATATTAATTAAGTTGTACATTTTTAGGATGGAAATACCTTACCAAATGGACCTGTTGTTATTTCACCTGATGGATTATTCCCTTCACTATACCGAGAAGGTGAGAAACCTTTTTGTGCGAAACTCATTATGGCTGTGATCATGATAATTGATAATAACTCCTCTTTCTGCCAATGTAGTTATGCTTAATGTTTACAACTACATTCTTGTCATTATTGTGAAGAGATGCATACTGTGATTGTCAGTATCACTAAGTAGAAAGTGTGTGTTAGATAAAATCATGGTTTCTGTTGTGATTGAAGAAGTCATATAGATGATCTAAATGCTTGATTTTGTATAAATAAACTACTTTCTGACTACCTTTTTTTTTTATCTGTTTCTGTTAAGCACCAAAGGCAAGAAAACAAGAAAAAAAAGGGGGGATGGAAGCAGTTAAGTCAGTTAGAGAGGAGAGTAGTAAAATAGCTCCTTTACCTTCTATTACTGTAGAAGAGTGAAAAAAAAAGAGCGCTGAAAATGACAATAGAATGGAACCAACTAATGTAACAATAGGACAGCAAGAAAGGTTAGTGGAGAGGACGTGAGAGGAATGAATTCTGTTATAGAGAGGATCAAGAGTATAAATAGAAGGAATGAAGGAATTCAAGGGGGAGGGGGATTTTAGACTGGGCAGGAGATTAGGAAGGTGGTAGCCTCTCAAATGCTACCTTGTTCTCTATTTTTCATAATTGGTTCTTCAATGGATTCATCAAGAGACTCAGAGAGTATCACCTTGATACCTTCCAACTTCTGTTTCTCATTTCCTTCTACTCTCTTCCTACTCTCCCTTCTTAATTCTATTCTTCATATTCTAAACTGATTCTATCTCTACTGCCTAGACTTATAATTACTGCCCTAATCTTACAGTTTCGTTACTTGTATATCTGACTTGTTATGTTGTGTTTGTTTCCTTCACAAATTGAAGTGATAAGAAGAGCACCTCATGAGTTCAAGATTGCTTGTCTAGAGGTAAATTACCAGAGCTAGAAACCTTACCAACAACATTATATTAAACATGTTTTCTGATGAAAATTGATTTGCAGGATATCAAAAGACTGTTCCCTGCTGATTACAATCCATTCTATGCTGGATTTGGCAATAGAGACACAGATGAACTTAGCTACAGGAAGATAGGGATCCCAAAAGGCAAAATATTTATTATTAATCCTAAGGTGTGTGATTTGATGATTTCTATTAACTAGTACTTTCTCTAGTTATAGCATGTAATTAATTTGAATGTCTATGAAAATGAACAGGGTGAGGTAGCAATAAGTCAAAGAATTGATTCAAAATCTTACACATCATTGCACACCCTTGTCAATGACATGTTCCCACCTACTTCTTTGGTTGAGCATGAGGACTTCAACTCATGGAATTATTGGAGAGTCCCCATTCCAGATGTCAATGACAATTAGTATAGGGTATAAGGATGTAAATGGAAATACTATATGTTCTTCCTTCTATTCGAAAGTTTCCTTCTCCTATAGGGATTAGGGAAATTCTTTGATGGCATAGAAATTAATGTTAGAGTCAATCCTCAAATATTCATTCATTTGGTCCACCTTAAGCAATAGGTTGTGTCACTAATCAACCCAATTGTAGAATTTGTGGTTTACATATTGTACCATATCAGGTTTTTTCGCTTTTTTGCCCCTTAAATGAAATGGCTCTCTTTAAATGAACTTGTCTTTAAAGTTTGCAAGGGAAAATGAAAAATAAGGTAAGCAAGGAAAGGAACAGGTATGTTCGTCCTTAAGCTTCAACTTTCATAAAAATGTATATAATTTAAGCTTTTTCCCAAGGAACACACATAGGAAATAGTTTTGTATTTGTTCATTTTGAAGACGAGTTATCTAAGCTTTTTCCCAACATTTATCATGCTGTGGTGTAAATTAAGCAACCACCTTAAACAACTACTCGACTAAGACCCGTGCATCGTGTGAAAAGCTAAATTAATTATATTATATACTACAAATTTAAAAATGTTATATTATTTGAAGATTAATTAGATAATATATAAATTAATTTTAAATTAAAAAATTTAATTTGTAAAAAATATTTACCATTTCTATATAATTTAATACAATTATTTAAAAAAACAAAAGAAATATACGACAATAATAAAATCCTGTGAAGTTGGTCTCTTTAATAAATATTGACTTGTGTAATTTTGAGATTTTTCTTTAGTTCTTTTTGGAGATAATTTAAAAAAGAAGTTATAAAAAATAATTGAACAAAATACAAAATATATAATATAAATTACAAATAAATTTTATTAATTATGATATATTAGAATGTATATCTAATAAATAGATGTTGTGTCAAAGTTGAATGTGCCTGGAGAATTGGAGATGTTTTGGACAATTCACTTAAGAGATTAAAAAATAGAATAATAGTAGCAAGAGAGAGTTATTGAAAATATGTTTAAATTGACTAAATAATATACACTTTAAATATTTGTAACTGAAAATTGTTATGGTTATAATTTTAATGTAAATAGTAATTGTATATCATTATTACTTTTTTTAATTCAATTGAGTAACAATAGGTATTGAATTTAATTGATTAAGATGATTGAAGTTTTGTACCATTACCATATAAAAATTTATTATCTTTTATATTACAAAATTGTAAAAAAGGCATCTATACAAAGTTGTTGATGTGACACAATCATAAAAATCAATATGTATTTTTTATGTAATAAAAATAGATAGATAGATGCTTTACAAATATATCAACTGAACAAGAGATTCACATCCTTAGTTACAGCTAATTAATGAAAACTTTCAATTGGAAAAATTGAATTTCTGTTTTGAATGTAAATGTTGTGAAATGTTCTGATGCATATCCATTTTTTAATCCATTTTCACATGCAGTCACCTGATTTGATAGTACTCTCACATAAATTCATTAGTTGATGTCGAAAAAACAACATAGATTCACTAATTCTATGCTAATGAGCATGTTTCCAATTCAATACCTCGGATGATAAATTACATTGGTATGATTACAAATCTTTGCCTGTGTTGTTCCAAAGGCATGCTTTTGCAGCATTAATTCATGTTTGCTTTTACTAAGAAAACATCCGAGTCTATGTTAGTGTAGTTAGATACCAAAAAAGTTTAAGGCATGGTACAGATAGTCTTGTCTTTATATTGCATACACCGTCTTATACTCGTTCTCCGATGGCGACATCATTGACATGGATAATGACTGCCTACTGCTCATTGTTGTCCGAAGACTTCGCAATCTGGCAGCCTCGAGTCGGTGAGCGATCACCCAATAACATAGTGTTCCTAGTGTAGCTGCCATAATCACAGTTCCTAGAGCTGTTGCTGCTATAGCCAAACCTTTATTATCCCCCACAACGATGTATGACATTGCAAGGAATGACACAGAAATTAGCACACAGGCTAACCACATCAACTTGTTTATAACGGCCGTCATTTGTTTCTTCGCTTTCCTCTCGATGACAACCACCGATGTTTGGACAACCACAACAGCCAATGATATGAAGAGGGCGAGAGAATCAAAGATTATGAATATTGTGAACTCGATATTGGGAGCGATGTATACCTCCCCAAGAGACAAGCTGGGAGGACGGTCACTTGGGGTCTGAGGATACTGGCCTGGAACATTAAATATGGCTGCAAAAGCAACTGTTGCTATCAGGACAGCAACAACAGTGTTGGAGTTGATTGCATTGTTAAGTCCCTCGGCCTGCATTTTATTGATTCGTTTCGCTATGCCTTGCATCCTTCTTTGCGTTTTAAATGTGTGTTCCAGCTGGTTATGAACCCCACTTTTGATGTCGCTCACAGTTCGTTTGAGCTCGAGGGCTGTGTTTGTGGCAGGTGACTTGATGGACTTGGCACTTTTAGCTCCCCGAACTTGCAGCAAGTTAGCAATGTCCTTACGGTTGTTTTTCTCGGCAGTATCCAGCACAGTTTCACCAGATTTATTGATAACATCAGTGTTTATTTCTCGGCAATCTAGTATCTTCTGAACAATCTGCAAAGATTATCAATAGAATGCTAAGAGAAGTTTGCTTACAACGGTTGCAGGACCCAGTCAACTGCTTATGATGATGTCATATCAGGATATTAAAATTTTAAAACAAGGTCAACAAACATTACTAGGGAAAAACAAACACCAAAGTTTATGTCAACGTATTATTTCATTTTCACCACCCATATGCTGCAGTCCACAAGACAGCAATTGCCATATAAAACACTAGTAGTGGCACAAAGTGCACTTTTCCCTCAAAGTGCTTACTAGATTAATTTAGAGGTTGGGCTATGACTGCAGCTGCCCTCCTAGACCCTACAGTAGGAGTCGTAGGCATTCGGCCGCTCTTTATGCTAGTTATCAAATAAAATAGACATACTTCTGAAGTTCTTTGAATATCATACACAAAATTAACTTGAGAAAATAAGTTTAGATTATGCTCTTAGAAGATGATGGACTCTGAGTCCAATGGAAAACCATATGCTCACTATCTTAACAAAGCGAGAACAGGAAAGTGGTTTTTACCTGTAGGCGACCCTTTCGGGTTGCAATATGCAGAGCAGTGTTTCCCTTTGCATCCACCATGTTAAGCAATGATGTGCTTGATTTCAAAAGTTCATCCACCAAGTCAAGGTTTTGTCCTTTCACTGCCATATGGAGTGCTGTCTGCCCCTTCTTATCAACTCTTGTTGCGAGTTCTGGTTCTCTGCTCAGAAGGGCCTTGATGACCTCAACATGGCCATTCCTTGCAGCAGAATGCAACACAGTTTTCCCATTGCTTTTCGCAATACTTATCAGGCTGCTACCCTTTTCAAAGAGAAAATTTACTACCTCAATATATCCTTGTGCTGCAGCTGTGTGCAATGCAGTAGTGTTTGACATATCGACTGTCATTGAAACTTCGGGAAAGGCTTCCATGAGGACCTTCAATATCTCTACAAACCGGAAGAGAGAAGAGGAGTCAGAAAAATTCCAAACATTAGATTAATGATAAATTTGTAAGTGTGATGATCAACAAAAATAAGAGTCAAAATGTAAAACCTAGAAAGCTAGCAGATGTAAAAGAGTTATGGCTAATTTGACATAAGAACTCAAATTGGAGAGAAATAATGTGTAGTTCTATATCAACAAATCCTAAGAAGCGAACTTTCTTTGAAAAATTAACCAGAGAGTTATTATAACATGTTGCACATCATTCATCAAAATGAAGTGAAATAACTGTAAGCTCCGATGAAGTAAAGAGAATTAAGACACTCACCCAAGTTCCCATTTTTAGCAGCAATGTGGAATGCATCAAATCCGTTCTTAGCTTTGAAGCCGGCCAAACCAATATCATGATATTTGATCAATTCCTTCACTATATCAAGATTATCATTTTCAGCAGCAACATATAAGGCAGTTTCACCAGAGTTATTTGTCTTTGAGAGCAACTCCTTCAGTTCCTCCTCTCCATTCTCAGAGATGATTCCCAGCACCAATTCCATGTTTCCAGCTCGGATTGCTGAGTGCAAGGGAGAATCACCCCGGATACCGGTCAATTGTTTCTTCATCTTCTCTGGAAGGTATCTTTAATCTTCAATACTTATAAGATGGATGTAACATATCAAGTTCACATTCCTCAAAACATATCCAAGATACAATTATTCATCGTCTCCCTCATATCACATCACTCAGCCATTCAAAATTTCTGGCCACATCTGCATTCACAATTCAGGACCCAACCAGACTCTTAATACAGATTCAGCAGAGGCTAAGAAACAAAAACATGGGTAAGCACTAGGAACCCAAAGTGTTCCAAATTCAGTTTTCATGTATTTATTGTTACTTTATGGTAAAGAGCAAAGCAAGACATTAATTCAACAGATGCACACAATTATTGGGCGAACATTGCTTGGGGGAAAAAGAAGACATGAACTAACCAACAATTGCTGAATAAGACAGCAACAGCCTAGGTTGAGCCTTGAGAGTTGGTGTTGCTAAGATCTAAGTTATAGAAACCGAATAAGAAAAGGGTATTAAACTAAGAATAGCAAGAAGAGGAAATGAAGAATGAAAGTAGCGGGAAACCGAGGTGTGAAGAGGCAGAAACTGAATCACACTCGGTCCCCTCCTCACTCCTTTTCTGGGAGCACTATTCGTATGCTTTAAAAAGAGAGAAAAGAAAAAGAGCAACCAAAGAAGAAGAAGAAGAAGGTGGTGTAGGTAACGCGAAGAACACCATAAAGTTGGGTGAGTTTGAAGGTATGAGGTGAATGGTGATGATTGGGTTTTGTTTTCGATTTATTATTTAATAATGTTTGACGCACATTTTTCCACCGGAGATAAACAAGAGGAACCGTGTGCATTACTAACTAACTAGTAATTAACTTGTCTCTTCTTGCTGATTTACGATTTTAGAACAAGTCTTGTGTGTAAGAAATCTCACTTACCCTTGCCAGTGAAAAAGAAAACTGTTAATTACATTTCTTACACCCTTCTCTTTTTTTTCTTAAAGAGGCAAATAGTTTTCCATGATTCATCCCAATATCCCATGCATACGAAATACGAATAGTTGAATACGATTCTCAATGGTAAAATCATCGTAGGTAAAAGTCATTCTATAACCAAAAAAAAAAAATCCGTCTCATATAAATTATTTATTTATTTTTTAATTTTAAAATACCAAAAAAATATTTAAATAAATTCTTTTAATTTGTTAAGAGTTTTAGAAATATTTTTAAATTTTTTAATTTTATCTTAAAATTTTTTTATTTACATTAAAAATATCTGTAATGATTAATTTTTTAAAAATTTAAAACTAATTTAATATTAACATTACAAAAATAATTTTTAATATAAATAAATTAAATATAATTGTTATATATTATTAGATCAATTTTAAATTTTAAAAAATTTAGCTGTTATAAATATATTTAATATAAATTAAAATTTTTAAGATAAAATTAAAAGAAATAAAAATATTATTAAAATTTTTACAAAATTTTAAAATAAAAAACATATTTTATTTTTAAATAAATAAATAAAAAGAAAGTAAATAGCAAAAAGAAGGAGTGGGGGTTGGCCGAGTCAAAGGAATATGTTTGACTATAGAGACGTAGCCGCCTCCCGGAGGGCTATTTTGGTCTTTTGATGTTACTAGCAGACAGAGATGCACCTGTCTTTAGTTACTTGGATGTTTGAGACCACCACGGCACTGCCACTCACTCACAATCCACTCACAAATGACTAAAGTCCAAACAATATCGTGTATTGTAACAACCATCTTATTTCCTTTCACACTAGGCACTCAATGTCTTATACAAACCTTATTTCCAGCTCCGCCAACAATAATTAACCCCCTCATATTTGTAGCTAAAGATTAGCAAATAAAGGTGTTTTTTGTTTGCAAAATTAAATTTTCAATGGAACAGGATAACTCTTTCCAATCCTTGTTTATAGTCCATTTATCATAAAAATAATTTCATATCAATTTTTGCATTATAAACACTAAATAAAAACTGAAAGTGATTCTTTATAAAAGAGATTAATTTTAATGTCTATTATAGTTCTACTTATTTAATTAATTAAACTAAAAAATAATATAATTATTAAATTAAATTTTTTATAATAATGTTATTAAAATTTATAAATTAAAAAATAATTCACTATTATAAATTAATAACATACGAAAAAAATTTAATTTCATAAATAATAAATAATAAATAATATATAATTTGAATTTAAATTAATATTAAAATATTGATTGGAGAAATTAAAAAAATATTAAAAAATTAAAAAAATATAATAATAAAAATATGTGTAAGTTGTATTTATAGAATAAATTTTAGCCGTTATTAAATTCTGATGTTCTAATATTTATTTTAATTTAATTTTTTTATATTTTTTTAAAATAACTTATCAAGTGACAAATTATGATTGATTACACTTTCTTCTAAGTTGGGACTCTCTTTCCTCGACCCACGTGAAGTCTCTCTCTCCTTATTCTTCAAGGGTCAGTCCTTAGCTTTTTACGAGAAAAGCTGAAAATCTGAAATAGGACTTTTGAGAAATTGCCCTTGGAGATTGTCTTCTTTGGTTAAGGAATCTAGTGAGATAATTAATCATTAGACAATTAGTATCCAATTTGTGCCAAAGTTTGCTAAAATGGACATTATTAAAAAATAGTAGAATGTTAGGGGACAATAATTTTTGTGTTTTTTAATTATTACTTGATCATTAATAGTGTTTTTAATAGTGTGAGATTACATTTAATGATAGGAGATTATTTATTTTTTTTTTATAGTTAAGTGCTGGGCACAAAATACAAAAATTACTGGTCCTTATACTTTTTCGTAAAAAAATATTATCTGATAGTTTTTTTTTTGTAGAAAATGGTTGCTTCAATCCAATCTATGGAAAGCAATTACCTTGAGCACTCATACTACACAAATTATTTTTCATATGAAAATTACATTAGTGTATTTGACTCAATATTTGGGAGGAAGAGAGGTGTTTTGCCGTGTTATGGGTGGCGTAGTGACAAGTCCGTTAGAGGCGCGGCAGGCCTTGAAAACACGCAGGGGGTGTGGTGAGGTAGCTGGCAATGACGGGTGGCACAGGACTAAAAATACGTGGGGGCGTGTTGCCTCTGAATCCTGATAACAGGGTCTTCACTTGTTTCCAAGAAGTTTGGAGCAACACGGGAGAGCGTGTTGCAAGCAATCTGCATGCAAGGGACAGCCCCCACCCCGGTAACCAGCGATGTTCAGAGAAGATCTATAAATTGAGCTTTTTGGTGACCATTTTCATGCATCAAGTGTTATTGTTGGTAATCTTAGTTTCACACTTTTACCGAGAAAGAAGAAGAGGGGCTAAAGAAGAGAGTTAGGAATTAGGTGTTAGAAAAAAAAATTATATAAAAAATATTAATTTATAGTGATTAAAAATGGCACATAATTATATAGCACTTGAAGAACATATAATCAATTATTTGGATCATCCAGTTTATGTAAGTTCATAAATTTTATTATTTTTTGTATTTAAATTAATTTTTTTATTTTTGTTGTTGTTAGTATTATATAAAAATTTAATATTATTTACATTTTTTTTATTTTCGAATATAAATATTATTTATTTATATTTATTTATTTTCGAATATAAATAATATTCAGTCAACTATGACCAAGAGCTATCATGGCAAAGCTTGGTAAGTGTTGAGTTAAGAAATTAACTAAATTAATTACTGATGACAAACATTATTTTTGGACAAAATGAATAATTAGTGTTGATTAATTATAATTGCATATTACTAATTATTTATAAAATATTGCAGGCCAAAATGTGAATTACTGCCCAAATAGAGTGAGAAATAAAACAAGGTTGACGGACCAACAATGTAAACGAAGCCCATAAGAAAACAAAGATGAAAAAATCAGAACGGGCCAAGCATATCACTACCCGATCCAAGCCCGATTTTTCTTCAGCAAGCAATTTCCTCCATCTTGCTCTTACCAAAGCAACGTTCCTCTCTCTTTTGTCTTAGTCAAATCAGAGTTTCAAAAAAGTAAGAAAGAGAAAGAGAAAGATCTTCTTCCACACGCCATTCACAGAAGAAGAAAGAAAGAGAAAGATCAAGCTTGAGAGGCCGAAGTCTAATCATCCAGTTCAAACCAAATCAAGCTTAGGTCAAAATTAAAGGTAAACTATTTCCTCTTCCATGCATAAGATCTTCTTCTCTTCTTCCCAACTCTCTGCAAGTCCAAAAATGGCATACAAGGGAAAGTTGCCTTCAGCCCCAATCTGCTGTGTATCCACGATCTCAAACTTGTCTTGGGGACCAAGTTGGTTTTCAAGGGTCCAGATTAAGTTGACCACTAGAAGGCTTTTGTGGTTGCTGCTTTATGGCTTTCGACCAAGATGAAGGAGTCAGAAGAAAAAGTTTCTACTCTAAGGTTTAATGAGAAAAAGTGAATCTGTGGGTTGGTGAAGCTCAAGGCTCAAGGTGTTGACCTTGGAAGAAGAACCAAGTAACATGCAAAGAGATAAAAGAAGTTTGGTGTTCATTCAGAAACCAAGGAGAGATAACTAGAATATTGAGGTTTTGTTCTGAGAAGTGTTCTTTGAGAGAGTTCAACTAACTGGACAGTGTAACCTAATCAAATGTGCATTCCGCCAGTAAGAAGAACTGAATTAGAGGCTTGATAATCTGGTTTTCGCATAGCACAAAGGCTGTTGATGAAGTCAATCTCCTTCATGTTTTACTGATTGTAATGTACTTTTCTAAGTTTATCTTTCTGTAATTTCTTGTGAGAAAAGGCATTATGAGAAAGTTCAAGTAAAAGTCATGAGTAAAAAAAGGCTGAGTGATACACTTGAGAGAAAAGCCTAGAGTTATTTTCTGATTTTTTTAGGTTGGTTAAGTGTCTTGTATCTTGTACCTGTTTGGTATCCCTTTCTTAGTTGGGTTAGCACTAAGAGTGAATAGTTAGGTGTTAGCATAGCCAATGGCAAGTTAGGTTAGAACTTGAGTGTGAAATTGGTGTATGTAATACTTTTAACTATAGTGAAAATTTCTCCATTGTTGTGGAGGAGACTGGACGTAGGTTGTATAGCACAAGGCAACCGAACCAGGATATATGCTGGTGTTAGCTATTCTATTTTCTGATGTGTTCTGTTTTTCTGATATTCATGAGACAAAAATAAATTGTCTCATAAATTTTCAATGCTGAGTACAAATAGAATCAGATTTGAAAGTTTTGCTTAAAAAGGGTTATAACAGCTACGAAAAGGAAGGCATAGATTCAACCCCCCTTCTCTAAGCCTACCACAACCTTCAATTGGTATTAAGAGTTAAGGTCTCAAGAATCAAGCTTAACCGCTTGGAGCAAAGATCCAATGGCGAACAACTTGGGCACAACCACTATTGCCTACACTCTCACTAAAGGCCAATCAAACAACCGGCCACCTTTCTTCAATGGGAAGAACTACTCCTACTGGAAAGAAAGGATAAGGATCTCCATCCAATCCATTGACTACAACATATGGAAGATTGTTGTGAGCGGTCCCAAGATCCCAACAAAAACAAGTGCTGATGGAGTGGTGACTCCAAAAAAAGAAGCTGAGTGGAACGAAGATGACAAGAAGAAGATAGAGCTGAATGCTAAAGCAATCAACCTTCTTCATTGTGCTGTCAGCTTTGAAGAGTACCGGAAGGTGTCTAGATACAAGACAACTAAAGAAATCTGGGAAAAACTCCAGGTTACACACGAAGGCACTAAACAAGTCAAAGAAACGAGGATTGATATGCTGCGAAAAGAGTACAATATGTTCAGCATGAAGGATGGAGAAAGCATTGATGAAGCGTTTGAGAGATTCTCAATCATAATCAACAACCTTGATGCTATAGGTACAAACTATGCAGAACAAACCTTGGTGAGAAAACTCCTTAGAAGCCTCACAAAAGAATGGGAAAATACTGCCACTGTACTAACCGAGAGCAACAACATAAGTCCCATAATCTATGATGAGCTGAGAGGAAAACTCCTTGCTTATAAAGCCACACACACAAACACAGACTCAAAGAAAAAGGGAATAGCTCTCAAGTCACAGATAGAACCGAAAGAAAGTGAGTCTAGTGATGGTATTTCAGATGATGAGCTTTTATTTTTTGCTAGGAGATTTAGAAGGATGATGAAGAACAAGGGCAAATACAAGGGTTCAAGTTCAAAGGACCACAAGTTCGACCTAAGCAAGGTGACGTGCCATCACTGCAAGGAGGCTGGACACTTCAAGCTAAACTGTCCAAAGCTCAAGAAGGAGGACAAAGAAAAGAAGGAAAGGAAGAGAGTACTCATGGCAGCTTGGGAGAATCTTGAAAATGACTCAAATGAAGAAGAAGAATATGAAGGTGAAGACAAAGATTGTTTCATGGCTGGAAACAACAATCTTGATGAGGTGAATTACTATGATTTAACCATAGATAATTTACATGCTATTATTGATGATCTCACCTTAAATACATCAAAACTGCTAGATAAATACAATGAGTGCAGATCTAAAAGAGATGTGTTAAGAGCTAAAAATAATTTTTTGAAAGAAAAAGTGAAGGAAACTGAATGTGTTCTGGACATTATTGAAGAAAACAGATTTTTAAAATCTGAACTTGAAAAATTAAAAGGAAAGCACATTATAGATCATTCTCATGAGTTAATTGCTGAAAATGAAAGATTAAATGATATGATTAAAAGGTTGAATGGTGACTTAGCAAAATTTGCTCAAGGTTCAAGTAACTTGGACAAATTACTTGCAAGTCAAAGACCATTGTTTGAAAAATCTGGTTTAGGCTACATAGCCAAGGAAGATGCAGTTTCCAATATTTTCTCTATAAAGTTTGTGACTTCTTCATCAAATACAAAAAACACATCTAGCAAATCTGGTATTGGATATGTTTCAACTCTTGAAGAAAAATGTGATGAAGTATACACAAGTGAAACTGAGCCTTCACCAAAAACTGATCCAAGCTCAAACCGGCCAGGTTTGGGTTACATTTTGAAAAATGAGGCTGCTTTCAAGAAACCAATTTTCTACAACAAAATCTCATTTTCGAAAAATCCAAAGAGTTTCAAAAATTCTGGTGAAATTATTTTTGCAAAGAGGAATAATTATAACAAAAATCAGTTTGTCAAAAGAAATCTATCTCCTCCAAAAACCAGAAAATTTCAACCATTTAATCACTTCAAGCAATATAACTCACCTCAATTTCAGCAACACACATAAAAAAATCATTGTGTTAATTGCAAGAAATTTGGTCACTCATATGCACAATGCTTCATTGAAAAGAGAGTTGTAGGAAACAAAGTTTACAATGTTGTTTGTGATTTCAATGCACTTGGACAACCAAGATGGATTAACTTCAAAGGATCCAAATTAATTTGGATACCTAAGGGTACTTGAAATTCTTCATGCAGATTTGCCTAGCATCCAAGAACAAAAAGGACATGTGGTACATGGATAGTGGATGTTCAAGGTACATGACTGGATGGTCAACCTACTTCATCAAACTAAACAAGTATGATGGAGGTTTTGTGACCTTTGGAGATGATGGTAAAGGTAAAATCATTGCTGTTGAAAAAGTAGGTAATGAGCAATCAACTTTCATTGATGATGTACTTTTAGTATGTGGTTTGAAGCACAATCTTTTGAGTATAAGTCAGCTGTGTGATTTAGGATATTTAGTGACTTTCAAAAGATCTGAATGCTGTGTTGTGAATGAAAAGACAAATGAAGTGATGTTTGTTGCCAAGCGTTTTAATAATATGTATGGACTTACTCTTGATGAACTAAAAGATCAAAATGTAGCTTGTCTTCATTCTAAAGAATCTGAAAAGTGGTTATGGCACAAGAGATTGGGCCATGCAAGTATGTTTCAAATAAACAAATTGTAAAAAAAGAATTAGTAAGAGGTCTTCCGTTGATAAAGTTTGACAAAGACATCACTTGTGATGCTTGCCAAATGGGAAAACAAACAAAAAGTTCTTTTAAACCAAAGGAAGACATCTCTACTAAAAGACCACTTGAGTTGCTACACATTGATTTATTTGGTCCAACAAGAACTCAAAGCCTAGGTGATAAACATTATGGTTTAGTAATTGTGGATGACTATACTAGGTTTGGTTGGGTTTTATTTCTTACACACAAAAATGAAGCATTTTCAGCCTTTGAACCTTTTTGTAAGAAAATTCAAAATGAAAAGGATTTGAAAATTTCTTCTATAAGAAGTGATCATGGAACTGAATTTGAAAATAATTTATTTGAATCCTTTTGTGAGGAATTTGGAATATCTCACAACTTCTCTTGTCCAAGGACACCACAACAAAATGGTGTGGTGGAAAGGAGAAATAGAAGCATACAAGAGATGACAAGAGCTATGCTTTGTGAGGGCAATGTTCCAAAATTCCTTTGGGATGAAGCGGTCAACACGGCTTGCCACATTTTGAATAGAACAATCATAAGGAAATTTTTGAAGAAAACCCCTTATGAACTTTGGAAAGGTTACCACCAAACTTAGACTACTTACACATCTTTGGATGCAAATTTTTGTTTTAAATAACAAGGATAATTTGGGTAAATTTGATCCAAAGGCTTATGAGTGTTTGTTTGTAGGATATTCCACAACTAGTAAAGCATATAGGGTTTATCATCAAGATGCTAGGATTATCGAGGAGTCCATACATGTTACATTTTGTGATACTAACTTGGTGCAAAGCATTTTGGAAGATTGTGATGCAGAAAATCAAGCTCAAAAGAAAGTTGAAACTGGGCAAAATCAAGAAAATAGAAATTCTGTTCAACCTAACCCAGAAACTGCAGTTGCTAAAAATTCGAGAGACAATTCCATTTTGTCTCATGAATCTGAGGGAGATCCTGAAGACAGCAGCACCCAAAGTCCCTTGGTAACTGAATCTGCCTCCAAGTCCACCAGACCTCGTGAATGGAGATTCTTGAAGAATTATCCAGAGAAATTTGTCATTGGGGACGTCTCACAAGGGGTTAGAACTCGGTCATCCATTAGAAAGGCAAATGAAGGTTCAAACATTGCCATTCTCTCACAAATAGAGTCTCAAAATGTCAAGGAAGCCTTTAGTGACACTTCTTGGGTTAAAGCAATGGAGGATGAGCTTCTTCAGTTTGATAAGAACCAAGTGTGGACTTTGGTTCCAAGACCGAGTGGAAAGAAAGTGACCGGCACCAAGTGAATATTTCGGAACAAGTTAGAAGAAGATGACAGCATTGCAAGAAACAAGGCAAGGCTTGTGGCACAAGGATATGACCAAGAAGAACGAATAGACTTTGATGAATCCTTTGCCCCTGTTGCCCGAATGGAAGCCATAAGACTTCTCTTAGCCTATGCTGTATTTTGTGGTTTTAAATTATATCAAATAGATGTGAAATGTGCATTTTTTAATGGTGTGATAAATAGAGAAGTGTATGTGGAGCAGCCACCTGGTTTTGAAAATAAAGAGCATTCTAATCATGTTTTTAAACTATCTAAAGCTCTCTATGGTTTAAGACAAGCTCCTAGAGCTTGGTATGAGAGACTTAGCTCTTTTTTTTTTTGAAAAATAGTTTTCAAAGAGGCACCACAGACACAACTCTATTTATCAAGAATTCTAATGATTCTTTTATTCTAGTCCAAATATATGTTGATGACATTATTTTTGGATCAGCAAATGAATTTCTTTGTTCTGAATTTGGAAAACTCATGACAAGTGAATTTAACATGAGTATGATTGGTGAACTTAATTTTTTTCTTGGGCTGCAAATTAAACAAATTGAAAATGGTATTTTCATTCATCAAGAGAAGTATGCCAATGAATTAGTTAAGAAATTTGGTATGGAAAATGCCAAACCCATAGGAACTCCTATGCACCCAAATTCAAAATTAGATAAGGGAGAAACTGAGAAAGATGTAGATGAGACTAGGTATATAGGAATGATTGGTTCTCTCATGTACTTAACATCCTCTAGACCCGACATTGTGCAATGTGTTGGATTGTGTTCAAGGTTTCAATCCAAACCTAAAGAGTCACATCTTTCAGCAGTTAAAAGGATCATTAGATATGTTCACGGCACATCCAATTTTGGTCTTTGGTATCTTAAGATTGATGATTTTTCTGCAGTTGGTTATTGTGATGCAGATTTTGCTGGTGATAGAGTTGATAGAAGGAGCACTTTAGGCCTATGTTGTTTCCTTGGAAAGTTCTTAAATGTTTGGTCAAGTAAGAAGCAACCAACAGTGGCCTTATACACTACAGAGGCTGAGTATATAGCTGCTTCTTCTTGTTGTTCTCAGCTTTTATGGTTAAAAACACAGTTTGCTGGTTACAAATTAAATGCTGAAAATATTCTCTTGATGTGTGATAATATGAGTGCCATCAATATTTCTAAAAATTCAGTTCTGCACTCTAGGACTAAGCATATTGAAGTGAAATTTCACTCAATAAGAGAACATGTCCAAAAGCGGGATATTAGTATTCAATTTGTTAAATCAGAGGAGCAATTAGCAGATATTTTCACAAAACCATTAGCTGAGGATAGATTCTGCATACTTAGAACTTGTCTAGAAATTTTGAGTTATGACTCTTTATTTGAAAAATGCTGATGTATTTGCTGGAGCTTTTTGTCTCATAAACAGATATGAGATAATTCTGGGCAGGTGATGAACGTTCCTTCAAATCAGCGTGTTTTGGGCTTGTTTCAAGTGAAAGTTAATCTGGGCCAACCCCAAAATCAGATCTAGAGTGGTCCAATGTGTTTCCTTAAATCCAACCATCTCTGGGCCCATATATGAATGTTATATTTTTTGTTGTTGTTTTTGGTGGGCTGGGTACTTAATTTTTTTGAAAAGGATTTTTCATTTAATGTTCTTGATCCAAAAAGTTTTTCAGTTTGAGGTTTTTCAATATTCAAAATTAATTTCCTATTTTGTCTTTCAAATCAAATAAAATCTTCTTTTATGAGGTCAAATCTTTTCATGTCATTTCAAAAGGTGATGCAGTTGCATGGTTTTGGAAATTCACTTTTGGGTACGGTTACCAACACTCCCTCTCTTTCCTCCATAACTTCTCCTCAAACCCTTCGGTTTCTTTCCTCTCACTCCACTGCTTCTCTTCCATCAAAAGCCTAAATCTAACCAAAAGGGGAAGAAAGTTATTGCTAAAAGAGCACCGCGTGAAAAGATTCATAAACTTCCAGGATATCCTAGACCATCAACTCGCTCTCAAGACAACACTTTCACTCCCTCACCTTCTCCTCCTACTTCTCCTCCTCGTACTGCTCCCATGGCGCAGACCAAAACCACGCCACGTTTTCGAGCCCCTGCCAAGCCGACGCCACCGCCTAAGGCAGCGCAAACAAAACCAACTTCCTCGAAACCTAGTTCATCCAAGGGTAAGCGTCCTGCTGTTGAAGACCCTGTTCCTGAGACAGCAAAATCTAAGCCAAGGTCTGTTCCTGTGCGTTCACAAAGAGGTAACCCGCATCTCCCTCTCAAATCTGTTAGAGAACCCGACATTGATCCTTTTGCTCATAAATCACACTTCATGACATCTCACTCAAACTATAACCCTCATCGTTTCAAATCAGCCATGAACCATGACTTTTATGACGGAGTTATTAAGTATCGTACTCTGTGTCCCTCTTTTCTTGTGGATTTACCTAGCTTGAAAAAGAAAGGATTCCCTTTTGTTGAAAATTTGGAATTTTTAGACTGGAATCACCTTTTCAAAATCAAAAAACCTGTGTATCCTCTGTTAGTCAAAGAATTTTATGCCAACATGACTTACCATGAAGGAAGTGTGCACTCTTATGTTAAGGGCAGAGACATTATTTTAAATAATGAAACTATCAGTGATTTTTTGAAGTACACTGATGTTGGGCCATGTGCTTATACATCTGTAAAGTGGGATGAAGGAGTTGGTATCTCTTTTCATGATGCTTTGGCTCACATCTGTGAACATGTTTCCTTAATCAACGACATCACACCTACTCACAAAGCCCTAGGATATGAACGTGCTCAGTTGCACAGAATTGTCAACCACATCTTACTTTCTCAAAGTGGTTCATATCAAAGGGTTTCTTAAACGGACACACTTGTTTTGTATGCCCTAATCACTAAAACAGAAATCTCTTTTGCCTATTTGATGGCTAGATACATGTTTGATTCTGTGAGAAGTGAGAAAGATAAAGCACTACCTTATGGCATGTTTTTAACTTGCATATTTGAACATTTTGGTATTGACCTGTCAAATGAGGATTATGAAAATAGACATTCATACCTAAAAGGGGGTGGTTCAGTGAAACAGCAAAAAGTACTAACTCGATCTGAGAGAGTGGTTCTAGATGATGATGATGATGAAGAGTTCATTCCGGATGACTCTCCTCCTCCTTCCACCGAGGGTACTTCCATCTCTACTGGGAAGCAATCCGCTCTGCTGAATATTGTCAAGGATGTGGTCCAGGAGTTGTCTCCCAATCAAATCATATGATTGCCATGAGCAAAGAACAAAGGAAGCTAGCTAGCAAGCATGAGAATTTCCTCCGAAAATCAAGGGATAGAGTGGCTGTATTTATGAAGTTCATTGATAACCTGAACCAGGATGGAGATCTGGCCATTGAAGATGAGGAAGAAGCTGTTTCAGAGGGGAATGGTTCTGATGCCTAAGAATTGTCTCATGAAAACTGCTGCTACTGCTCTCTTTTTTTTTGTCTCATGAATTTTGTTTCTTTAGCTACTTTAGAATTATTTTTATCTTGGATGACTGTAATAACTCTAAATATTGTTGCACTTTTGTTAGTTCAGTCAGTACTTTAGACTATGGTCTAACTTTTTTCTGCAGGTTCAATATGTTGCTTGTTGTCCGCCCTTGATGACAAAAGGAGGAGTAGGACAATAGGATGGTAAAATGTGTTAGGAAAATTTGTTAGGATAAGTTTTTGGCTTTGCTGCATTAAAACTTGATTTCACATGTTGCTTTTGCTAATGATATCAGCTTAATGAGTGTGCTGATTATATGGTGTTGCCTATTTAATGTGTATAGCTCTTCACTGTACTCTCTTTAAGTGTAATGTAAAACAAGAACAAAGAGGAAAGCATAAATCCAGGGGAAGCTAACCTTGAAAAGGAAAGGGGGAGCAACACAAAAGCAAATGACAAAAATTAAAGGGAGTTTCTAAACCTTACTCAAACTCAGTTCCTTTTGATTATTGCTTAAATCATGTTTGTCTTCAAAGGGGAGATTGTTGAGTTAAGAAATTAACTAAATTAATTAGTGATTACAAACATTATTTTTGTGCAAAATGAATAATTAGTGTTGATTAATTATAATTGCATATTACTAATTATTTATAAAATATTGCAGGGCCAAAATGTGAATTACAGCCCAAATAGAATGAGAAATAAAACAAGGCTGACGGGCCAACAATGTAAACGAAGCCCATAAGAAAACAAAGATGAAGAAATCAGAATGGGCCAAGCATATCACTACCCGATCCAAGCCCGATTTTTCTTCAGCAAGCAATTCCCTCCGTCTTTCTCTTACCAAAGCAACGTTTCTCTCTCTTTTGTCTTAGTCAAATCAGAGTTTCAGAAAAGTAAGAAAGAGAAAGAAAAAGAGCTTCTTCCACACGCCATTCACAGAAGAAGAAAGAAAGAGAAAGATCAAGTTTGAGAGGCCGAAGTCTAATCATCCAGTTCAAACCAAATCAAGCTTAGGTCAAGATTAAAGGTAAACTATTTCCTCTTCCATGCATCAGATCTTCTTCTCTTCTTTCCAACTCTCTGCAAGTCCGAAAATGGCATATAAGGAAAAGTTGCCTTCAGCCCCAATCTGTTGTGTATCCACGGTCTCAAACTTGTCTTGGAGACCAAGTTGGTTTTCAAGGGTCCAGATTAAGTTGATCACTAGAAGGCTTTTGTGGTTGCTGCTTTATGACTTTTGGCGAAGATGAAGGAGTCAAAAGAAAAAGTTTCTACTCTAAGGTTTAATGAGGAAAAGTGAATTTGTGGGTTGGTGAAGCTCAAGGCTCAAGGTGTTGACCTTGGAAGAAGAACCAAGTAACATGCAAGGAGATAAAAGAAGTTTGGTGTTCATTCTGAAACCAAGGAGAGATAACCAGAATATTGAGGTTTTGTTCTGAGAAGTGTTCTTTGAGAGAGTTCAACTAACTGGACAGTGTAACCTAATCAAAGGTGCATTCTGCCAGTAAGAAGAACTGAATCAGAGGCTTGCTAATCTGGTTTTCGCATAGCACAAAGGCCGTTGATGAAGTCAATCTCCTTCATGTTTTACTGATTGTAATGTACTTTTCTAAGTTTATCTTTCTGTAATTTCTTGTGAAAAAATGCATTGTGAGAAAGCTCAAGTAAAAGCCATGAGTGGAAAAAGGCTGAGTGATACACTTGAGAGAAAAGCCTAGAGTTATTTTCTGATTTCTTTAGGTTGGTTAAGTGTCTTGTATCTTGTACCTGTTTGGTATCCTTTTCTTAGTTGGGTTAGCACTAAGAGTGAATAGTTAGATGTTAGCATAGCCAATGTCAAGTTAGGTTAGAACTTGAGTGTGAAATTGGTGTATGTAATACTTTTAACTATAGTGGAAATTCCTCCATTGTTGTAGAGGAGACTGGACGTAGGTTGCATAGCACAAGGCAACCGAACTAGAATATATGCTGGTGTTAGCTTTTCTATTCTCTGCTGTGTTCTGTTTTTCTGATATTCATGAGACAAAAATAAATTGTCTCATAAATTTCCGCTGCTGAGTACAAACAGAATCAGATTTGAAAGTTTTGTTTAAAAAGGGTTATAACAGCTACGAAAAGAAAGACATAGATTCAACCCCCTTTCTCTAAGCCTACCACAACCTTCAGTAAGAATCCTCCCAACCACCGAAAGTTTTGGCTACGGACTTCTACTTTGCCAACCAAGCCTTTTGGTGACTGATGGTGTAGTTGAACCTTGATTGGACTTCCGCAATTATAGATTTGATCTTGATGGACGGGTCAGTCTCAACCAATGGCCTTATAGCCTCAGCAACTGTGTCCGAGTCTAACATGGAATGATCCTTTGAAATCGTTCTCATGGTGCACGTGTGCCTACCGTTGTATCTCTTTATTTTTCAACAACCTTTTTTTCGTATCAAGCTGACTTGGATAAGCCAGTTGTACCCACGCCCATATGTCTTGCATTTTGCATAGAACGTCTGTGGTTCAGACTCATAAACATTGTAGTCGATTCCTCTAGAAATAGTATAACTTCTGATTGCTGCGACGACAGACTTTCTAGAACTATACTCCATTCCGATCCTAAACTCTCCCTTCTCAGGATCAGCAACACCTATAGAAAGCAGAAATCATCATTCATTGATCCATCCAAAATATAAATTAACAAAAACGCATTATTCACTCATCACGTACCTATGTTTGCATATTCCTAAAATTCCGGTGCATTCATGATGTCAAGATCTAAATTACGCATAAAAGATGGGATATTTATCGGTTAACTAACTGCGGGATAAACCACTACATTCTCTGCTGCTGCCTCGACTCCCATGTCACCATCTTCGTCTTTGTCACCAGCTTCATAAGTGGCTTCGAAATCCCCTTCGCTATTACTGTTCATTCCTTCGTACACTACAGCTCTATCAATCATTTTGAATCTCATCTGCCTGTACGTTTTAAACTCAACATACGGCTCAATCTATGGCTGTTGCATCTAAGTTTGCTGATGAACATATTCTGCATACTCTCTTCATCAACGATCGGCATGATATCAAACTGTATTAGACCACCAAAAACTATAACCGGATACCGGTACAATATATTGCTCACTCTCCTCAATATACCGTTCTCCATGTTTTGACAAAGACCGTTTTGAAACTTGATGAATGTCATAGTGCATAAAACCACAAACAAAAACGGATTCTGACACATAAACCTCACTCTCTCATGTGTATCTCGTATAATCTCATCGCTGCGATACACTATCAAATTTGCGGTACCCTCCATTACACTAACAACACACTCAAAGAACACCCAAAGAACAATCAAAGAACACTCTTCATCGCAATGAAAATGGTACCGAGCTTTGCCTTATATAGGCGAAGCACTCAATACACCCCCCATGTTGCATCACCAACCAACCAGCCTTCACCACGCGTAACACGCCCCTCCCCCGTGCTGACTCAACACCCACCCCGCCCCCGCATTGCAGTCTCATACAACCATATTTCGTCACGTGGCATTCATGCCCACCCACGTGCCCACCCACGTGCTGATTGCAACACGTCCCCTCGCCTGTTGAAAATGCCTTCTGACACTCCACTAATTTGTAAATACACACACTGCACCTATTTCCAACTAAAACACCAATAATAAACTCAAACAATTTTTTAGCCCTCATACCACATTGCTGCTTTGTAAGGTATATATATATATTTATAATAAAATTACACCCCACCAGTTTGTTCAAAATATACATTTATTTGTTGGTTTATAAATTCCGACAACTTTAATGTTGGTGTCTAATATAACGCTTTAAGTTTGTATTTGCAAAATCGTCCTAAATTTAACAAAGCAATCAGAACTGTTTTAACAAATACAATAATATACCATAAAGGGATAAAGGAAACCTGGTGTGAAATCAATCTTTTGAAAGAGAGATCAACTAACCAATTTGTCTCCCTTATGCCCTGTTGTGGAAACAAAAAAGCAGCCGCCACTCACTTCCACAAAAGCCATCTCTCTTTTTCTCAGCTCGTGAAACCTTGGAAAAGCATTGTTATCCTTTTCAGTGTTTGTTAAATACAAAATCATGCTGTAGTTAGAATTTAAAGTTCAGGGTTCAGGAACTAGATAGCGTAAATTGGATCCACTTCAGTTTCAGAATCTGAACACCGCCAAGAAGATGTTTTAATCCTTTTGAACTTCTTCCTTTCTCTTCGGAGACGTTTGGATTTCAGCACAAAGTAAGTCATGGTGCCAAGAACGGCAACCGTTACAAAAGTCCCTATGACTGTAATAAGGATTGCAGCCCACCTGCTGCGGCGACCAACAACTATATAAGACGCCGCCATGAATGAAACAGAGGTGCAAACTGAAGCCAACCACAGCATCTTATTGATAATTTCTGTAACTCTCCTTTCGGACTTTGTCTCCCCTCTAACAACCGTGATCTGAACCACCACAACAACCAGTGAAACAAAGAGCGAAATAGCATTGGATATGAAGAAGGCCTTGAAGGACGCAGTGTGCACCACCACGGCCTTGCCCGAATCATCATCACCACCAGGAACAGTGAAGATTGCTGCAAATGCAACCGTTGCAAACAGCGAGGCCACAACGGTTACTGAATTTGTGGCATTATGGATTCCGCTTTGGTGCAACTTCTGCAGCTCCTTCGCAATCCCGCTTACATTCCTGCTTGTTCTCCGGGCTTGTTCGAGCTGGCAGGAGACGTCCATTTTGATCTGTGTCATAGTTTTCCTCAGCTCGTCCCTTGGTTGCTTGAGGTCACTGGATTTACATGCACCAAAACGGACAAGGCAGTCTTTTATCTCCCAGGATTCTTCGGACACTGGAAGTCCTTCAGCAATGTCAAGAGCTGTTTTCTGGTCTCTTGATAGGGCATTCACATTGGTGTCAGGATGAAGTAACAGTTCATTCACTATCTGCATGATTTTATTTATCAAAATTTTTAAGCTAATGAGTGACTGTGTTGTACTTTTGTTTATATAGTAATACACAATTGAATGTATGTATAGTTAAGAATCTTAAGATACATATTCAAATTCATAATGTAGTTCAAAAAGATACATATTTAATCCACAAACCAAATACAAGAAACAGAGACTATAGGGAATGTTGACGATCCTTATGAGTTATAACCTTATGGTTTTACACTATTAACATCCTTCAAATTAAGTTTAAACAATGTGATTTGAATTGTCATATTTGTACATCTAAAAGTAAGTGTTTATTGACATCTAAATAAATCAAAGAATGAAAAGTAGGAGTTTGAGTATTAGAAGATTTTGGACTGGGAGGAAATTAGATGTTTAAAAAACATTTTTCACATGATATATATACCTCTACCCTTTTCTTCCTGGTGGCTATATGCAATGCATTGTTTCCAAACTTGTTAGGCAACATGACTATTGCAGGATCTGCATTAAGAATCATCTTCACCACTTCACAGCTAGTCCCCTTCACAGCCATGTGCAAAGCAGTTTGTCCTTTCTTATCGGTCCTCCGAGCGAGTTGCGGATCATGGGCCAGCAACAGTTTCACCACAGCAACGTGCCCTTGCCGACCAGATAAATGGAGTGCGTTCTTCCCATTGGACTTAGCTATCTCCAACAAGCTAGGATCTCTGTTAAGCAACAGCTCAACAACATCCGCTTGATCCTTCATAGCTGCAGTGACAAGAGGGGTTGCATTTGATTGGCCAAAGGTCTTGCTTAGCTCCGGATCATGGTCTAGAAGCACCTCTACAATGTCTGCAACAACAGTATTTAATTCAAAACTTGTATAGAATCTAAAAAACAAAATGAAAATTGACAATATAAAGACATAGAGATATATAAATTTCTGAAAATACTCTTTTAGGAGTAATTTTGGAGTTGGTTAAATTTATTCACTTTCTTAACTTTATTTTTCTTTTCTAGCCATGCGGACTGTTTTTAAAAGTTATCAAATTTTTAAAAATAAATATATATATTTAACAAATGTTCGACTAAACATTTTTCACTATAAACAATTTCCATCAATCGTTCAAATAATATTTCTCTGTAAAATGGGGTAAGTACATAGAACAAACACTGCATTATATCTTATCATGAATTGTCTTTCTTCTTTTTGGTTTACAACCGAGGTATCGAGAACAATAACTAATCTTTCTCTAACTTGTAGGCACATCAATGGAAGAAACAACTTATACAAAGTTTTAAAGTTTTTCCATGCAACCCTTTCCACTTAACCACACTCCTACTCAGTGTATTTATGCTTGAATTCCTTTTGATAGCAATATTCTTGCTTGTTCCTCTTTCTCTCATTCTATACATGGAAAAATAAATAAATAAATAAAAATGTATACTTGTACATATATATTTACACAAACTAATCTGACTTGCCTACACTTCTGGATAGGATGTGGCCATAGGGGCGCATATTACCATGCAGGTCCCACAGCCAATCCAATAGCTAGGAGAGCAGAATACAAATTAGGGGAAAAAGAAAAAAAAAAAAACTAGATAAGCATAAATACAGTTCCTTCTCTCAAGTAAATGTTCAGTTATATAATTAGAAACATGAATTAAGAAAATGATTAGAAAGCTATTAATATAGATAAATAGAACAAAACTGAACAAAATTACGCAGCGAAATTCACATACCTTTATGACCTTGTTTAGCGGCAATGTGCAAGGGAGAGAAGCCGGCACGGTTCTTGAACGAAAGGGCCTCTTTGGTGGTGTGAGGGAGAAGCTCTTTAACGACATCCAGGTGTCCCTTATCGGCGGCCGTGAACAGCGGCGTCTCTCCCAATTCGTTGACTTCGTTGACGATCGCGGACCTAATCTCCACCACCTCAGCATCAAACTCAGCTCCGCTTAGGGTTCCCGTCATCTGATCATCGATCTCGGCAAGGATTCGTCGAACGGCAGTAACATCGCCGCGCTGGGCAGCGAGGTGGAGCTCGGTGTCATTGTGCCGGCCGGTTACCTGCCTAACATACTTCTTCCTCGGATCGAAGCGCGAGCCGGAGGCGGAGACGACGAGGGACTTGCCGGAGTTGGAGAAGACGAGGGAGTTGCTGGAGTTGGAGACAAAGAGGGTTTCCCTCGGGACGGAAGAGGCAGGGGTGGTGGGCTCGGAGTAGGGGTAGCGGTCCATGGCGGTGGCGGTGGCGGCGGCCGCATGCAATGTGGATGGAGGCTACGTTTACGGTGGTGGTGGTGCTGGGGACGTGGGGTTCGGGTGTAGCCCCATTCGAGAATCGTCCACAACGCAACGCCACAACGCCTGACGGTGATTCGCACCATAAGAGGAAACTCGCTTTCCGAGGGTTCCTGTTGGTTCTGTTTACTTCACCTACGCAAATCTCGTTCTTCATAACCTCTTCTGTTGTGTTTTATCCCATAGAAGATAACTAACCTTTTTTTGTTTATCAATTATTATTATTATTATTATTATTATTATTATTATTATTATTATTATTATTATTATTAAAATTTTTTACCAAATATAAATATTTCATCACAATTTTTTAAATAATAAAAATTTAATAAAATTATAACAAAACAATTAGATCTTCTTTACATAACATTATTGTTTAATTAGTGTTGAGCTCAAAATAAATAAATAAATAAAATTTGATTCAATCTTTATAATTTTTTTAGTTAACAATTTATTAATATTTATGTTTTAAATATTTTCTTTTTTCTTCTTGTCTTTTATTTAACCTTTTGAAATATCTATTTGTCGATAAGAATATAATATTATTATTTAGACTACGAATTTATTATTCTCACTTTTATGTAAAAATAACATTCATTGCATTGAGGCTTTATCACATATTCACCGTTGTCTTAGAGTTAATTATTTATTTTTTGTAAACAATTTTATCTTATTCTGTCGTACTACTAAAAAAGATTGTCAAAGTTTCATTAGAATCCTAACGGTTTATAAGAAAGTAAGTGGATAAATGGTAAACTTGAATAAATTTTTTGTCTTCTTTAACAAGAATATCTTAGAATTTATCGGAAACCACTTTTCAAATACTTTTCTAGTGTCTCGTGAAATATGAGAATAAGTATTTAGAATTACTAGCAATAATTCAGAAATTCAAAAGAGCTACTTTTAGCTACATTAAAAATAGGATGAATAATAAATTACAGCAATAGAAGATAACTCTTCTCTTAATCTCGGAGAACGAAGTTCATATCAAAGTTATTAGAGATGCTACTAGATAAAATACAAAGAGTCATAATATAATTTTGGTGAAGCCAAAAAAGGTCAAAAAGAATAATGCATTGGATTAGTTAATAGATTATATGTAGATGAGTAAAGGAGTCTTAATTTTAAGGATTTAAAAATATTCAATCTTGTCATGCTAACAAAAAGTAAGGTTAGAAACTTTTAATTCGTCTTTATTCTCTAATTTACAAGATGTTGAACAATAAATATTTTAGGACTACTATTTTTCTAATTGCTGAGACGGGAACTAACTCCTCTTAAGATTGGGAGAATATTTAAAGAAAAAAATTCGGAAAAAGACATTTTATAGAAATTCGAAGAGACAATCTGATCAGAATTAAAGATGATTTTTGGATCCAAGAATTCGTGGCTATTATCCCAAACCTTATTCCTAATACAGATTATATTCCAACATGGGTTTCTGAATTTCTTCCTAATGGTGAACGGAATCAACAACTAATTATCGACATTTTCAATTCAGTAGTAGCAGAAGCAATTTTACATACAAATATCCAGAGAGATGAGGATAGTTATCTGGACACTGGAACAAAATGGAAACTATTCTATTGCATATGGTTACATAATCGCTTTCCAATTCAATCATCCTCCTCTGGAGTTTTTTCTGGAGCAGTGCCAAGTAAATGTACTCTAGTCTAGTATCTAAAATTTGAGAAACCAACTCAAAATAAGAATTTTTTTTGTGGAAGCTAATGCATTACACTCTACCTATGAAAAAGAAAATCAACTTCAAAAAAAACGCGCCCAGATTGCCCTCGTGTGGCGTAAAGAATGAAATAGTTTATCATTATATTTTGTCTTGTCTAGGCTATTGAAAGTTTTGAGGTGTTGATTGGACTGTCTACTCCATCATCAAACATTAAATTTTGGTGATGATGGGTTGAAGTTCTCGACAAGACGAGAAAGAGCAAAGATGGTGAAGACCAAATGGAGCTGATGACCAATTTCATGTGGCTGAACTGGAAGGCTCAAAATTATTTCATTTTCGATGGATGCCGAAAACCCCTTTCTTCTAGTATTGAACAAGCCCGAAGGTTGCTAATTTCTCCCAATTTAGAGAACTAGATTCTAAAATGAGTGTTAGATTTCTTGTGGTGGATCTTTTTCATTTTTGTCATTATTGCATTTAGTTTTATTGAACCAATATTTTCATTAATGAAATAACTATCTTTGATAAAAAATATATTAACCAACATAAAATATTTACAAATAGAATTGTATTTTTTATTTCTGAACAATAATTAAAAGTTTGCCCCCCTCTATTTTTGCTTTTTGCACATTATATCTTTTGTTTCAATAACAATTTTGAAGAGATGAGACATTTGTCTCGTCCCATCCCCATAACTATTACCGTGGCTGTTGTCACCGCCGCTTGCACTCAGCACCGTCACCACTTACTGTCGCCACACTACACTTTTCGAGCCCTCTATACTGTTGTGCTTTATTTCTGCCCTTGTAAACTACATAAGTTTCATTTTTTTAATTACTTTTTTCTATGATTTTTTTTTTGTGAATTTGGATGTTTTTCTGTTATCTTTGCACCATAATTTTTATTTTATTTTATACTTTTGTCCCTTTTTTTTCTTTTTTAAAAAAAATTGTTATATGTTGTTAAAGATATCTTAATACATTTTGTGAGACATAAGCTTGAAGGATACATCATGTAAAGTTGTCTATTTTTATCAATTTAAAGTTCAATATTGTTTTCTATAAGATTGTTAGGCCTATGTCATGGGAAGGATTAATTGATCACACATGTCCCATGAGAATTGAAAATCTTAATCTTTTCTAGCAAAAAAGTATCTTAATTAATTTTGGAATCTTTTTGTAGCATTTTTATTTTAGTTATACACAATAAATATACTTCATGTTATCCTAATGTGTAGAAATATTCATTATTAAAAAAAAAAACAGGTGTAGTTGTAAGCTCGGAAAATAGACATTATTCAGCATTACTAATTCATCATTTTTTTTTATTAAAAATTGACTATTTTGTTAGAACTGCTTATATATGAGGTATACTTTAAATTTTCTTAGTCATGCTGTTGCAGTTTTAATTTTTCATCTCCATTTTTTTGGTACATTTATTAATTTCAGTCCATTAATATTTGTATGTGATAGAAAAAAATTTGAAATGGCATTTTTGGACCTATATGACTTTTTTTGTGTTTGTCAAATTTATATCGACTAGGTTCGTGATACAATCACGTGTATTTCTCTAGTTGGAAATAGTCGCCTGATACATATTTTGTAGTCTTGGAGAAAATCTATAAAAAATGCAAATAACAAGTGAGAAGAGGATCGCATCTCTAATTTGAAGTCTTCAAAATAAATGGTGATTTTTGAGTTTTTGATCCCGACCATTTTAATCACTGATGCTAGATTTGGACTTTAATTTTATATAAATATCCACCATCATGCTAGTCTAATCCAATAATTTATTTAACTGTATCTGCTATCATGTATCAGTTGATCTCCAATAACCGCCAATCCCTTTTAAGTTTTAATTATCTTTCTCGAGTTTTGGTTATATATGCTATTTATTAAGTAGATGCCTCATACCTAAAGGATCACATTTTTTATATTCATTGTTAGAATGTTATTTAACTATCAAGAGGTATCATATTTTGTTGGGTTGTGAACTATGATATAAATGATAAAAAAATATAATTTAGAGTTTCATTTATGGATTGATCTTTCTCTAGGTGGAATTAAATTTTTATCTTCTTTCTCTAGATAAGTTGAAAGGGGTTAACTCATTAACCTTTTTCTAGTCCCTATTGTATTATCCTTGAAAAAAGAATTATATATTTATAAAATTTCATTCGTGTGTTTTTTTTAGTTGTTATTGTACTAGCATGTGGTCAAGATTGGGTGCTTTACTTAAGAAGAATGAATATTCCCATAAAAACTTTCGAATGTAAACTTACTTTGACCATTTACTAGAATTTGTTAGACTATCTTCTTTTTCTTTTGTATGTAATTTTGAACTTGAAACTTTTTTTTAGTATATATGATAGGAGGACTTGAAGTCATTGTTTCCATGAGGAGAAGATTGGCTTCTGGATCCAACCTTCTGACTAATCCTGGTGGAGGTGATAGAGTTTTTTCATCAGCCACAATGAGTAACCTTCCTCCTCCTCCAAAGTTTGAGAAGGGTTCCGAAATCCATAACTTGAATGAAAATTTCCTACCAACACTCCAAAGAAGAAGAAGCATAAAACCAGAGTAAAAGTCAATTTTGAACCAAGTGGAGTCCCTCATTCGATCTTCTTTGGTTGTATTTTAGAGAAAGAGTTTCAATCTCCTAATTTTATTGATGAATATCTAATAATTGAAGACACGAAGTCGAGACTAGCTAAAATGCCTCTCAAAGATACCTTGCCCTGGGTTCAGATGATGCTACTTCGCTCAGCCACCTATATCAGAGATGTTGAGAAAGAAATTTCAAACTTTCGCTCTGAGTATGTGACAAAAGAAAAAGTGCTCAAGAGCACAACAACTCAAATTCAAAGTCTTAATGTCTCCTTAACCTCTTTGCAAGAAGAAAATACTACACTTCAAGAAAAAGTGAAGTCTTTGGAAGAAACAAAGAAGATTTCTAACATGAAAATCAAGAATTTGAACAAACAAATTGTTGAGTTGATAAAGGAGAACGAATCCTTCAACAAATTAGTCAGGCATGTTGAACAAGCTGCTGTAGATGGGTTATTCAATGCTGAGCATAACATGCAATTAATCGCTCCTGACTTGGACCTGTCATCACTTAGTGCATTTGTAAACTCCAGAAAATTGATAAATAATTAACCAATAAATTAATCATTATTTAAAAAAATTAAAAAATTAAATTTGATAATTTAGAAGAGTAAAAATAATTAAAATATAAATTTTAACTCTAATTTTAAAGATTAAAACTAATAAATAATTAATAAATAAATTAATTATTATTTAAATAAATTAGAAAATTAAATTTGATAATTTAGAAGAGTAGAAATAATTAAAATATGAATTTTAACACTAATTTTAAAGATTTTGTCTCAAAATTGGATCAACGAACCAAACCGATTAGACCGGGTCTAAAACGGGTCCAAGGCCCAACATATATAACATGCAAGCCATTTTCTCCCAAATCACCAAGAACACGTTGGGCTTTGGGGGTGAGGGGAGAAAGAAAAACCTAAACCCTTGTTCAAATTTCAATCTCATGTATCTTTTAATTTAGAGCTCCGATTGACAAGCCGTCAGTAGTCACGTGTTCATCTTGAAATTCTCTTCAAATTTATGAGAACAAAGTGGTAAGAAATTTACAATTTCTCACCCAGCCTTTCTTTCTTCAAATTCAAAAATTTTAGGTTCATGGGTTTTGAGATTTTGTGATTTAATGATGTCAGATGTGCTCTAGTGGCGAAAAATTACTGAGTTTTGCTTCGTTTACCCATGAGAACGATAAGAAACCCTTGAACCCTTGTGAATTATTAAAATTTGGTAAACCCTATGTTGATTATAGTGAAATTGAATGGATTATATTGATTAGGCGTCAGATTAAAGTGGAATTTGGCAAATTGGTGTGCTTGGATTCAAGCTCTGGTGGCTGAAACTCTTTGAAATTGATTTGGAGTCTTGGAAGCTTGAAATTTATGGCATTTTGAGCTTAGAAAAGAACAAGCAAGGTATGGTTTTAGTTTCTTATGGTTAATGTTTAATGTCACGTAAAATCTTAGGCTAGAGGACTATAAGGTAGGAATGAATTAAATGATATATGTATGGCATATGATTTGTTTATGAAGGATATATGAATTGGTATGTGTTAAATTATGATTGTGATAAGTTGTTATGTGTTAATTTATGATTGTGATGAGTATATGAGCTTGTATGTAATGGATTATGATGTTCATGAGTATAAGATAATAATGATTTGTTGATGTATTAAAAGTTGAGGGTGAGTTTGAGAAATTGAATTGAATGGATTGGGTGAATTATCTATGCTGGCATGTCATGGTAAGAAAAATTAGTGTATGAACATGTTTAAGAACCTTGGAGTTGTTTTAGTTGTGAAAGTATGGTTTGGAAACTAGTGATTTTGGTAAAAAAATGGTAAAAACTAATTTTTGACTAATTTTAGCGGGTCATAACTTGGCTTTCGAACTCTCAATTCTTGTAAAACTTATTTTGAAATAAAATTGGATTCGTGAAGTTTACAACATTTGAAGAATGGATTAAAAACAATTTTTAACGGAAAAGTTATGCACATGTGAAGTTGGGTGTGTAAAATAGAATTCTCCAAATTTAACAATTTTTCTGAGAAAAGTGATGTATGGGTACACTGACACATGCATGCGTACGCGAGAATCTTCTCTGTTTTATACACTCGCATACGCATGAGGTGGATGCATACGTGATTTTTCCAAATTTTACAATCATGCGTATGCATGAGATATGCATACGCATGAAAAGCCAAATTTTAAAGGTAAGCGTGCGCGACGATGTTCACGCATACACGAGGCACCCCCTTTGTTATGAATACCTGCGTATGCAGGAGGTGCTCGCATATGCAAGTTTGTCAGAATTAAACCCATGTGTACGCATGGGGTGGCATGCGTATGTATGACCATCTTATTTTAGAAAATTGGTATTTTTGAGTTTTAAATGTACTTGTTAGCTTTCCAAACCTCTTAACACTTGTTCAGGGTCCATTAGCAAGCTTTTGGGTTTTAGAACAAGGGTGAATAAGTTAAATGAGTTAAGAGAATATTGAGAAGGATTTGTGGAATGATAATTAACCAATGAGATATTGATAATGCTAAGTAACGAATAATTGGTAAAGATAATGATAACAATAATGAAATGTGACTGAATTGAGATATGATTAATGACGAGGTTGGCTATGAAGAAGATGAATGATGAGGATTGAGTTTAATTATGAGTTTTGAATGAATGTGAATGAATAATAGGGAATTTGAGAATGAATGAGACATAATTAATGGCAATAAGGATATTGATGAGTGGGATGTGGGGAAGGCGGTAAGACACTAATCCCTCGATTCATTCCCTCGCATTCTTTGTGATTGTGATGAGTTGGATGTGGAAAAGGTGGTAGAGCGCTAATCCCTCGATTCATTCCCATGCATTCTTCGTGATTTGTGTTTTGTGGGATTTAAGTAAGGTAGTAGGCACTAATCCTTTGACGTTTTCCCCCACATTCTCTCTCTCTTTCTGTCTGCAAGGTGGTAGGGTACTAATTCCTTGTCCAGTATGACACGACCTCACTAGGGAAAGGTGGTAAGGCACTAATCCCCCGATTTATTTTCCTTGGTGTATGCCTTCACAAGAAGGTGGTACGGCACTAATTCCCTAATTTTATGCCTCTTGGAGATGTGCAACCGAGAGATAGTATCCAAGTTAGCTACCAGATGTGTCAGATTCTGGCAGCATAACCGATGCGTGACCTCATGACTAGTAGGACAAGCATGCATCATATGTATTTGTATGATTTTTTTAGTTTTCATTTGTTTCGGTTTGCCTGATTGTTTATCTGTGATTATCTCTATCTGATCTCATTGTTGTAACTGTTATCTATACTTGTACTTTTCTTGCCTATTTTATATGTGTTTGCGTCTGAGAGATCCCTCAATGGTGGAGGAGTGTTGAGGTTAGCTCCACTGGTGATTCAGAGGGTTGGAGGAGACAGAAAGTGAAATATTGGGTTGAAGTTAGATTAGAATTTGAATACCTTAGAGAGTTTTAACAAATTTCTGATTTAGTTGGATCTTAAGTTTATATCTGAGTGTCGAAGTTCTAGAATTACTTCTGGCTTTTTCGAGACCTTTTATATTAACTATGCAGGCACCTTTATTATGCTGAGAACTCCCGGTTCTCATTCTATACATATATTGTTATTTTTCAGATACAGGTTGGGAGGCACCTCAATGCTCCTTTGGAGACTTTCAAGAAGTGAAGAACTATATTTGGGTTTAGCTTTCTGGTTGTACTTATTGATGAGCGGATAATTTATACGCTTTTTGGCATTATTTTTAGTATGTTTTTAGTATGTTTTAGTTAGTTTTTATTATATTTTTATTAGTTTTTAGTTAAAATTTACTTTTCTGGACTTTACTATGAGTTTGTGTGTTTTTCTGTGATTTCAGGTATTTTCTGGTTGAAATTGAGGGACTTGAGCAAAATCTGATTCAGAGGCTGAAAGGGACTGCAGATGCTGTTGGATTCTGACCTCCCTACACTCGAAGTGTATTTTCTGGAGCTACAAAAATCCAATTAGCACTCTCTTAATTGCGTTGGAAAGTAGACATCCTGGGCTTTCCAGCAATGTATAATAGTCTATACTTTGCCCAAGATTTGATGGCCCAAACAGGCGTTCCAAGTCAGCTCAAGAATTCTGGCGTAAAACGCCGGAACTGGCACAAGAATGGGAGTTAAATGCCCAAACTGGCACAAAAGCTGGCGTTTAACTCCAAGAAAAGTCTCTACACATGAAAGCTTCAATGCTCAGCCCAAGCACACACCAACCCGGAAGTGGATTTTTATGTCATTTACTCATCTTTGTAAACCCTAAGCTACTAGTTCTCTACAAATAGGACCTTTTGCTATTGTATTTTCATCTTTTGATCACTTTAGATCTTAGGATCATCTTTTGATCATGTTTTTATGATTGAACCCTCTCTGGGAGGCTGGCCATTCGGCCCTGCCTAGATATTGTTCTTATGTATTTTCAACGGTGGAGTTTCTACACACCATAGATTAAGGTGTGGAGCTCTGCTGTACCTCGAGTATTAATGCAATTACTATTGTTCTTCTATTCAATTCAGCTTATTCTTGTTCTAAGATATCACTTGTTCCTCAACTTGATGAATATGATGATCTGTGACACTCATCATCATTCTCACCTATGAACGTGTGCCTGACAACCACCTCCGTTCTACCTTAGATTGAGTGGATATCTCTTGGATTCCTTAATCAGAATCTTCGTGGTATAAGCTAGAATATGGCGGCATTCTTGAGAATCCGGAAGGTCTAAACCTTGTCTGTGGTATTCTGAGTAGGATTCAAGGACTGAATGACTGTGACGAGCTTCAAACTCGCGATTGTGGGGCGTTAGTGACAGACGCAAAAGAATCACTGGATTCTATTCCGACATGATCGAGTACCGACAGATGAATAGCCGTGCTGTGACAGAGCGCGTTGAACATTTTCACTGAGAGGACGGGACTGTAGCCATTGACAACGGTGATGCCCAACATATAGCTTGCCATGGAAAGGAGTAAGAAGGATTGGATGAAGACAGTAGGAAAGCAGAGAGACGGAAGGGACAAAGCATCTCTATACGCTTATCTGAAATTCTCACCAATGAATTACATAAGTATCTCTATCTTTATTTTATGTTTTATTTATCTTTTAATTATCAATCTTCTATAACCATTTGAATCCGCCTGACTGAGATTTACAAGATGACCATAGCTTGCTTAATACCAACAATCTCCGTGGGATCGACCCTTACTCGCGTAAGGTTTATTACTTGGACGACCCAGTGCACTTGCTGGTTAGTTGTGCGAAGTTGTGATAAAGAGTTGAGATTGCAATTGAGCGTACCATGTTGATGGCGCCATTGATGATCACAATTTCGTGCATCACTTGTATATATGTATGTTCATAGTTGTTCTTCGCACCTTGTATTTTATATTTTGTCTCTCTTAGAGGTTAATATGGAGAAACAGGGGTCTATTTTGTAATTAGAGTCGTATTTTGGGTTGTATAGTTAGAGTCGTATTTTGGGTTGTATATGTATGTATGTGTGTGTGTGTGTGTGTGTGTGTGTGTGTGTGTGTGTGTGTGTGTGTGTGTGACATTTACATACTTTGGCCGGCCTTAGCTTCACAGGTCGAGTCTGGAGCTTGATATCTGTATATTACAACACTGATCTGTATATATATATATATATATGTGTGTGTGTGTGTGTGTGTGTGTGTGTGTGTGTGTGTGTGTGTGTGTGTTTTAGTCCTTCTTTTCTATCTTGTGTATATCCATTTTACACTTATGCGTATGTGTGTGGTGTGACATCTATTACGCTTTTGTTTAGCTTTTTTTTTTCAAGACTCCTAGTTATAAATTTTTTTAACTATATATATGTATAGGTCTTTTCTGTTAGAGGTCGTAATACTTCGCCACCTCTGCTTTATAACTTAAGCGTAAGGCTCTGTGTGGTAGGGTGTTACAGTATTCAAAAAAGTAGTCAATGGAAAAGTGACAGAGATCTTGTAAAATTTTGTAAGTTATTGCACTTAGTATTTTATTTTGTTTGACAACAACTCTTTTTCATTTTCTTGGGAATCTTTTTGTTGGTTTAGACTTTATTTTAGCATTAAGAAATTCAAACTTTTCTTTCCTTGAAATATCATAACTGTACGGTTGATAAATCTACATTTCATGGTATTTATTTGCTTTAATTGGCTGGATTTTATTAACTTCTCTTGCATTTATTCACTAAAATAGCATGGATTTATGGATTCTTCCTAAATTGTGTCTAAGAGTGAAAACATGCTTTCTAGGTCCTTAATTTGCTAATTTTAATTTACTTTAATTCTATTTGATGCCTTGATGTGTTTAATGAAGTGATTTCAAGTTTAGAAGGCAATTATGGATTGAAGGAGTGAGGAAACAGCATGTAAAAGTGAAAAATTCATGAGAAAATGAAGTTTGGAGTATTTTACATCCATGCATACGCACAGGAATTGATGCGTACACATGATTGCATTCTTCTACAACCATGAATACGCATGGTCAGGCATGCGTACGCACGAATGCAATCATGTGACTCATTAATGAGAAGACGCTGTGGCGATTTCTGGACCTGCCAAAGACCAATTCAACTCATTTATGAAGCTATTAGTGGCCAAATTCAAGAAGAATAAAGGAGAGAGCAATTATGTTTAGTTTTAGAATATGCTTTAGGTTATATTCTAGAGAGAAGCTCTATCGTCTCTCTATAATTAGGGTAGAGTAGATTTAATTTTATCTTAGATTTAGGTTTTAATCTTGTATTGATTTAGTTTTCCTTGCAATTTATTGGTACTACATCTTTTCTCTCTTAATTTTACTTGTTATTTTCTTTATTTTGTTGATTTTATGCTTATGAATTCTTGTTAATCTTGATATCTATTTTGATGTCTTTCGCTTTTGATACTTATTTACCGTTTTCCAATATTAACGCTTATTGCGCTTTAAATATTTATTTACCGTTTTAACGATATTACTGCTTCTTTATGTTGAATGATTCTCAAAGTACTCAGAATAATTTTAACATAATGAAATAAATTGACATTATCCACTACAAGAGAAATGCTAAATATCGTTGAATTTAGCATCAGACGTTAGCGAAAGGTTTATCGGCGGATTTAGTAATAAATTTGTCGGGTAAAAAAGTTACCGTCGGATTCGATTTTTGGACGGTAAATTCACCGGTAATAATTGGAGGAAAAAAATTGGCGCGAACATTATCGGTGGATTTATCTGCCAGTAACCCTAATTAGTGCAATGCTACGTTTTGGTCACTCTCAAAGTGTTATCGGCGAATAAATCTGACAGTAATCTTGCCCTAAATTTGAATCGCGTACCCTCTAACCTACTGCTCTCTCTGTCTCTCTCTCTCTCTCTCCCTCTCTCTCTCCCCCCTCCCTAAACCACCTCTGCCAACGTCAGCCACCACTAATAGCATCCAAAGACTGTGTGGACTCGGTTGGTGCTCCTTGTATCGCGTTGGTAGTTCTGTCGCCAACATTTTTGTCGCTCTAGCCACTGCTGCCGCCACTTCTCCTTGTGTCATTGGAGCTACCTTCTTCCTCCCTCCAGGTAGGTTGTCCTCACTCCTATATTTCTACGTTACTTCGCATTGGTTCCTTTGATTTAAAGGTTCCATTTTCGGATTTTAATGGCTATGCGGGTTCTGGGTTTCGTGGTTCTTCCTTCTGCATTGGGTTAGGCGCGTGAAAGAGTAATGTCGAAAGGAGAAGATTGAAACCTGTTGATACCCGCATTATTGAAAATGCTCGGTTGAAATCAACTGTTGAAATTCCTTTTTCTTGCTATCAGGTAACAGAAGCTACCATTTTTAATCCTTTTTATCCTATTGTATATGTATATGTTACTTTTATTGAGGAATTGGGAAGGAAGGACAATGAATTATGGGCAATCAAATCTTGAATGTTAAAGAAAAATAATGAAAAATTTAGCTCAATTGTATTTGAAGTCATGGAAGAAGAGAACACTTGATTATTGACTTATTAGTGGTTTGTAAATTTTTTTATTGAAATAATATGGTGGATTTATTTAAAGAAAAAGTATGTCACAATGTTAGCATTGTACTGCTTGAGTAAAGGGAGTAGAATGAATCTTCATATTTTTATCTTGGTTTGGTTGCTTAAATTCCATCTTTTTCCTATTATACTATAATGTTCGACTTGGATGCTAGATAATACTTATTTACAATTAATATTTATGTTTTTTTGTGTTGTTCATACCATTATACAGCTAATTGGTGTTCCTGATCAAGTTGAGAAAGATGAAATCACTATAGCAGTTATGAGTTTGAAAAATGTAGAAATTAAAGAGCATTATTCCTTGGCTATCATTGTGTCTCACTTGGTATAGATATGATAATCAATGGGTGTTATTGGGACTCTATTTTCTTCAAGGTTATATTGCACTCTACTCTTTTTTTTATTATTTTTATTTTTTGAGCTACTTTTTTATTTTGTTAAAGAATTATTGAAAGGTCTGCCTTTTGTGTTACAAACTGCAACTTAAAAAAATAAGAAATAGAAAGGAACAATATTTTTCTAAATACTATGTTGTTCGTATGTGGATAAGTGATTCCACAATATTTTTCTAAGAAACAATTCTTTTTACTAAGATTGGATATGTCATTTATCTTTGTATGTTGGATTTGTTTCATTTAGAATGTGATATGTAAGATCTACATTTGTATTGAGACTTATTTCTTGTTAGAATTGTTATTTAAAATTGTTATTTGAAATTGGATCGGATTATTTAAAAAAAATTTAAAATTTAACTTTATTGACGGATTTATCATGGGTTAAATTTGCCAGTAGTTATTAATTTAATTATTAGTAAATAATATATTACCTTCAAATTTACCAGGGATAGATGGTAAAAATTACCAGTGGAATTTTTCAACGGTAATTAACGGCAGACAAAAAATCAGCTGGTAAATAATTACCATCAAAATTTATGCTATCAGATTTATTCCGAAACTAAATCTGATGGTAAACAAATTACTGACGGATTCTTTTAGTAAATTCGCTAGTAAATCTGACTATATTTGGCGAATTTCTTGCGTGATAATAAAGTCAAATACAAGTACAAATTAAAATTTGAGAAGGCCTCATTAAAAACCTAAGTTAAATAAGAAAATAGTGTCTTTATTGTAACACTAAAACTTCATAAGAATAATACCTTTTGAGGTGAACTGCATTCCATGTTCTCGAAACCTCAGTACCATCAAGGTTCTCTATCTTGTATTCCCCTCTACCCAAATTTTCTTTAAATGTGAAGGGCCCTTTCTAAGTGGGGGCAAGCTTTTCATGAGTTCCTGAGGTATCGGCATTAGTAGCTTGGAAGTTCCTGTGTCTGACTTTAGTATTATATCCTTTGCAACCCTCTACTTTAATGGTTGCTCAGATGAGTTAGCTGCTAACCTTACTTCATCAATAAGCTTGGGAATCATGCGATCATTCACACTTCTGATCAATATCCTTGGACTAGGCTCTCCATTTTCTACTAGGATTACTGCTTCTTTATCATAAGTAAGCCTGAACGGAGTCTCATCAGTAAAGGATTGAGGTGTTGTGTGAGCACCATAGTACTAACCATAACTCGTTAGCTCATAAACCCAGAGGGTGTGTGTGGTTGGAGGGAATACAAGTATATTTCTAGAAATTTTGAGATGGGAATATCTTATTCCCATGTTTGGTTCAAGATTTAAAAAATTATTCTTGGGTATGTTTTATTCCCTAGAATCAAAATCCAACCCATTTCATTCCCATCTCCCCCTAGTTATCTTTAATTCCAATGAGAATGGAATGTGTATCATAAAGTGAAAAGACCAAAATACCCTTGTTAATTTCACTCCAACCCTTCTTTTTAGATTTTTACTCCTCATTTGATCAGAAACCCAAACCCTAGCAGAGCCCCTCTCCCATCGAAACTAAAACCTAGCCGAGCTTCTTTCCCTCCACCGGCGTCAACACCGTCTCGCCACCGATTTGAGTTTGCACGGCCACCCCTCACCTTATTCTAGAAGGAAATTCACTTCAATCGTTCATTCGTGTTCGTGTTCCATCATCGCAGCTCACGTTGGTTCACTGCCATTGTATGCTTGCCGTTGTCGCTGTCGCGCCTCTAGCCGGATCCTCTGCACCACGTGCTCGCGTTTGGTCTCTCTTCTCTGTCTGAGCTCGATTGCTACAACATTTTCTGAGGTTTTCGGTTTCTACTAGTTCATTCAAAATGAGTTTATTTACGTCTTTGAAGTGTTTTAATTGATACATCCTAATTCTTTTTTCATGATATATAGATGCTGATTTATTTTTTCAGTGGCAATATTTGGTTATCTCTGTGGTTTGAACTATATTTATTTTATTTCTCAAATAAATTGCTGAACTCTGTGGTTTGAACTTTGTTTTTTTTTTTTGCTGAAATTCTGATTTGAACTATGTTTATTTTATTTCTCAAATAAATTGAGGATTTTTTTTAATTTTTGTGGTGCATATAGTGTTATAGCATATATTAATCTGTAAATTGTTGTGGTGCATATAGTTTCATCTCTTGATCAAAACTTGAAGATCACTTTCTGTTTGTTGTCGTTTTTTTTAATCTTATATTATATAATAATTGCTGAATTTTGATCTTTTAAATTTGTTAATGTTTCTTTCTTTGTCTTGTTTTGATGCCTAATATCTTTGTTACTTTGATGTTTCAAGAACATTTGATTAGCCATGGCATTGCCATTAGTTTCATATTGAAAATTGGGTTTCCATGGTGTAAAAGGTTATTGGTTATGGTATTGTTTAGTTTTGCTGGAAGCTTTTATAATTGGCATAACTATTTGTTAATATTTGTTATTTGTCCAAGTTGCAGCATAGCTAAAAGAAAAATATAATTATCAGGTAGTAGCAAGTAGTAACTTTTGGTGAATAGAGAGTTTGTACTTACTAAGTTAGTGCTTTGTCTCATGTATCCTGTGTTCTTTATTTTAGAGGTACAAAAAATATACAAAAATATATCATGTATCCTGTGTTATTTAAATTTGTTTTATTTTCAGGTACATATATCTTTGTGTGTGCAACTAATAATATACAATTCTACATGCATGCTTACTTGATGCCTTCACAATTCCACCTGTCATTTCTTATCTGCGCTAAATAATACTCATCCACATAAATCCATTTTCTAATTAAGGATATCTTTCAGAATTTAATTAATTTTTTAAATTTTTGTTGTCTAATGTTTATAAGACACTCATTATTAATTGATTCTTAGTATTAATACAACTCTTTACACAGTAACAAGAAAAAAAGGATGTAATTGTAATTACAATTGTAAGAATTAGCTAGCACTGTAAAAACCATATTAGTAGTAGCTAGCTGCAAGACACATTTCAAGTTACATAGAGTCCATAATAATGGAGAAGAAAATGATAGCTTCTCTACAATTTTTTCTTACTATCATGCTTGTGAAGTTGCTCTTCTGCATGGCAAAGATAAAGAATATAGTACTAAGTAGTAGTGCTCTAAAATATTGATGAGCTGAGGAATCCAAATAAATAATCTTTAAGTTACCCTTTTATTTATTTATTTTAATTTGCATGCATCAGGTGTCATGTGCTGATCCTGAAGCCAAGATCCATGACCATGTCACTGGCTCTGAGGTTTGTATGACATGTCATCCATTCCATGTTTAATTTGTGTTCTAATAAGTTCTAACTTCTAAATAATAAGGTACTTAATTGTTAATGTGTTCTAATAACAAATAATACTTTAATTTTTCAGGTAATGAAAAGACCCACTAGAAGGTTTTTACCATTTGTGGGTATGATATATATTCTTCTGTATATATTAGCTATGTTTAATTTAAGCAATATAGACTAACTTATTAGTAACTTAGTATCCCTTTATATTAGACTTTTGCTCTGTCTCTTTAGCCCATTCTGTCATTCCATATGCACACCACATATATATCATAAACAACATTTATTTTTCTCTTAATAATTTTATTTTTTAATTCAATTTCTATATTATTTTTTAATTCAATTCCTAACCAGAATTTTGTACCAAAGATATGATTATCCTTCCTATCTGCTTTTGCCACATTGCTTGTTTAAATTTTTAAATTCTGACTTGCATTTCTTGATCTCATTCCATTTTTATGGGCTTTAAATATTTTCGATGTCAGAATCATTTGTAGATGTAACTCGAGACACAGTTTTAACAAAAAGAAATATATACGTATGTGCATATCCTATAACTATTTCTTATACAAACTATATAAATCATCTAATAAAGTCCTTCACTGGCCCTGTTTCAAGCTCCTTTAATCTATGCATCTACTTCCTTTGAGTTTTCAGTTATTACTGATATCCTGTTCTTGATAATGTGCAATCACTAACCCTTATATAAATTCAATTATTCATTTATGAATGTATATACTTGACTGTATATATTGGTATTCAGAGTTGTTGCTATTAATGGAAACAAAGCCATGGAACTAATCAGATAATTTTATTATTGTTATTGAGATTGTAGTTGAGTGTGTGTTGGTAAATTCAGTTGCAATTGTAGTTTTGAATTACAATTTTAAATCATTTTTAAGTGTTCTTAAATTGAGCTTAATATTTTATAGTATTGTATCAAGTTTTCTGATGTTTCACATTATAATATTTTTAATTTATTCTCTTTTAATTTTGCTTATCATTCTTTTAGTATAAAGTTACTATGATTTTTTGAAAGAGCAAATGAGATGCCCTCTTTTAGTATTCAAGTAATGATAATGTAGAAAAGGGAAGTTAAGTGTTAAATGTATATCTCTATGGTCTGATCTCATTGTTTAGCTTTGAATTATAATTTATGCAATAAGCTAAATATTTCGAATAAATTTGAAGTATGGCTATTAATTTTATTTTTTAAATAATAGAAAAAATTTACATAGAATAAATAAATAGTTTAGTCTTCTAGCTAAATATTTTAATATTTTTTTTGCAGAATGCATCCTAAACAGAAGATGAAAGTTATTGCCTGTTTGATTTTACATTTCAAATTAATGAATGACCTTATGGTTAAGTTGTTGATGATTTGATATGTTTTGATTATATTGCAATTGAAAAAAAAAGAAAAGAAAATGGAATGATAGTTATAGTAGACAAGTAATAAGAGATGTTAGTGTTGATACAATTATTTATTTTAGTGATCTAGTATGTATAGAAAACACAAGAATAGATAGATATACCTTTCATACATTGTGTAACATGCTTAAAACGGTTGGAAAGTTAAAACCAAGTAGGAATATGGGTGTGGAAGAAATGGTTGCCATGTTTTTACATATTATAGCACATGACGTCAAAATTAGAGTAATAAAGAGACAATTTGTGAAATCTGAAGAAACAATTAGTAGGCAGTTTAATGATGTATTGCTTGCTATTTTGAGATGTCATAATCTCTTATTGAAGAAATCTCAACCATTTAGCCAGGATAAAATGGATGAACGATGGAAATAGTTTAAGGTAATTTATTTTGCTAATGTTATTAAATCTCATATGGTTGGTGTTCTTTAGGATTGAGTTAATTGATCTTTGTTTTGAATTTTAGGATTGCCTAAGAGCCTTAGATGGTACTCATATCAAAGTCAATGTCCTTGAGGCTGATAAGTCTAGATATCATAACAGAAAAGGTGACATAACAACCAATGTGCTTGGAGTGGTTGCTCCTGATATGCAATTTATCTACGTACTGACGGGTTGGGAGGGTTCAGCTGCAGATTATAGGGTATTGCGAGATGCACTATTTCGCAATGGGTTTAGTGTTCCCCAAGATATTTTATTAAGACTTTAATATGTTATCAAAGTAACCATTTGATCTTTCATTAATTTTGTTCAATTGTGTATGTCACACTAGGTCATTATTACCTATGTGATGCTGGATACATGAATTATGAAGGATTTTTTGCACCTTATAGAGGACAAAAATATCATTTGAGTGAGTTTAATCCACATAATTAACCTAGTACAGTCCAAGAACTTTTTAATATGAAACACTCACAAGCTTGAAATGTCATTGAAAGGGCATTTGGAGTATTGAAAGCAAGATGGGAAATTTTAAGGGAAAAGTCATTTTATCCTATTAAAACTCAAGGAAGAATTATAACTGCATGTTGCCTTTTGTATAATCACATTAGAACAGTGATGGTTGTGGATCCTATTGATGAGATAGTAGATCGAAATATGCTTGGAGTAGAGGGGGGACGATCTACCATATTGAGACGAGCGATGCTTGGGGTAGATGGAGGGATCAACTTGCACAAGAAATGTGGAACCAATGGAGGAGAAGAAATCATACACGATAATTGTGTTCATTTTTCTATGTATGAGGTTGTCTATTGTAACATTGATTTCATTTTATTGATGTGTTTGCATTCTTGTACAAGAGTTATGCGTCTGTTAGAAAATTTTAACTTTTTGAGACTTTTTTGTAACTTTAATTTGGATAATAGTAAAGCTTTTTAATACATATGTGGTTAGAATCATTGAGATTTATTTTATATAAGTTCAATTATGAATTATGAGATGAATTATGAATTATGAAATTTTTGAAAATTTAGATATTTATTTTGTGTTAATTTTAATTAAACATATTTAATATTAGGGGTATTTTAGTAAATTTAAAAAATTTAAAGTCAATAATAATTTAAACTAAAGATATTTATTATTAGGGATATTTTAGTAAATTTAAAAAAATTTAGAGTCAATAATAATTTAACTAAAGATATTTGATATTAGGGGTATTTTAATAAATTTAAAAAAATTTAGAGTCAATAATAATTTTAACTAAAGATATTTGTTATTAGGAGTATTTTAGTAAATTTAAAAAAATTTTAGAGTCAATAATAATTTAACTAAACATATTTGTTATTAGGGGTATTTTAGTAAAAAATTTAGAGTCAATAATAATTTAACTAAATATATTTGTTATTAGGGATATTTTAATAAATTTAAAAAAATTAAAATCAATAATAATTTTAACTAAACATATTTGTTATTAGGGGTATTTTAGTAAATTTAAAAAAATTAGAATCAATAATAATTTTAACTAAAGATATTTGTTATTAGGGGTATTTTAGTAAATTTAAAAAAAAATTAGAATCAATAATAAGTTTAACTAAAAATATTTATTATTAGAGGTATTTTAGTAAATTTAAAAAATATTTAACTTTTAGTCATTAATATTTTAATTTGAATGATTAAGAGTAATTTTGACATATTACATAATATGACCAAGATATTTAAACTCAACCAAACAAAAATTTAGTCATTTCTAGGATTATTACATAATATTCCAATGTATTAAATTTTACAACCAAATATGGGAATCATATATTCCAAGTAATCTCATTCATAAGAATATAATGCCTAGGAATGAGATTACTTGGTAATAAAATTTAATCTTTGAACCACACACACCCAAAGATTCATCTAACTTTTTTTTCAACCCTTTCAAAATTACTAGTGCTGGTCGGATCGTCAGTTAGGAATTTTCTCAAGAAATAGGATCGGCGTTGCACATATAGTCCCAACTGACAAGGCGACCCTCGACCAAAGTTTAGAATAAAGATGTCAAAATTCAATTCACAATAACTGGGAGTAAAATCCTGGGTCATCTTTCCAAGGAACTAGTGACCGCAAGTGTACAAGTTTGGTTGTGAAATCGAGGGGGTTTTCAATAATGAAGCAATCAATTAAGAAATAAAAGAACACTCAAGGTTGCAACTAATGAACTACTAAACAAATTAAAGAACTATCTATGTAATATGGACAAGTAAAGCTTTAAAATGATTGAAGTATGATTCAAAGCATAAATGGAAGCCTTGGCTTGTGTTAAGTTAGGGAATCCCTTCTTTGTCAAAACCACAACTATGATAATTATGATGGATTAATCTCACCTAGTCAACCCTTAACATCGAAGAGTAAGTCAAGTGAGTATAGTTGTTTTTAATCCACAAATCCTAACTAACTTACTAATTGCCTTAGTAAAAAGCTAGCGTTAGTGGAAACAAGAATAATTAAAAATCCAAGAATTATCACTAAATGTTGGACATTATGACTCTAGTATCTCATATACTACTCATTTTTCTAAGTCAAGGAGTGAAAATTTACCTCATAATTAAAATTGACATTTCCACAAATACTTGGTGGGCATAATTATAAAATATGGCAAAATTAGAAAAATGCATGAAACTGAGTAATAAATGATCAAAATCAACAATGATAACTCAAACAAACATATAATAACCAAAAATCATCAAATCTATCAACTAGAAATCAAAATTACAAAGATATATATATATATATATATATATATATATATATATATATATATATATATATATATTAACAAAGTGTCTTTAACTATAAGAAAGTGTAAGACAAGTGTAGTACTTAAAGATAAAATTAAGAAATACTTACAATAGAAGCAAGTTAGAATCCAAGATCAAAATGGAAATTGCATTTGTAATATAAACCTTAAGAAATTTGAGAGAAAACTTAAGAGAAAACTAAAACTAAAAGCTTCCTAAAGCTGTCTAATACTACTCCTAATGGTATGGTATGGTTTCCTCAAGTTTGCCCCTTTCATATGAGCTCTATGTCATCAGATTTGGGCCTCCAAAGCCTCCAATTCGTGAGCTACGTGATTTTTTAATGAAGTCACGCGCTGGTACTTGTGCGTACACACAGATGTATGTGTATGCACATTGGCCGATTTTCATCTTGTGCGTACGCACAAGTAGTTGTGCGCACGCACACTCCGAAATGCTCTTTTCCTTTGTTTCTTCATATCTCCTCCTACTTGCATGCTTCTCTTCGATTCTTATCAAGTCATTCGCACCTATTATACCTGAAATCACTTATAAAAAACATCAAGACATTGAATGGAATGTAAATGAAATAAAAATTGATTAAATTAAGCACAAAAGAATATGTTTTTACAATTAGGCACAATTTAGGGGGAGAACACGAAATCATACTATTTAATGGAATAAATGTGGGTTTATATGATGAAATTCACTCAATTCCATCTAAAATTTATCATCAAATATGGATTCATCAATTCTCCCACACTTAAACACTAGCATGTCCTCATGCTAATCATAATTGAAAGAGAAAAGTGAAAGGGCAAGCAACTTATTTAATGCACTAACTACATGCATGCAACTATACTAAGTACTACCTACTTATCTCTATACTAAGGTCTCTATTGAATTTGCCAAAAATAAACAATGGAATTTCAGTCAATCCAAAGTACATCATTAGGGCTAAGGCAAGGAAATAATACAATATGATCAATGTCAAAGATTTGATTTGACCTTTTTCAAAAATTAATTCAGCAACTTGCAAGAAGACACAAGATAAGAAAAGTAATCTTAGAACTGAGCAATTGAATCCCTCACCGGATGTGTATACGCTCAATTCTCCTTTAGTCATGTTTTCTAGGATTTGCTAGTTATCTAACAATAAATAAATACTTGTTGCATGAATGCAAATATCATGAGGTCTTTGGAGAGTTATAATGGGGTTAGGGTAAGTGTAGGATTAATATGGTTAAATAGACTAGTAGGTTGGATCTTTGATTAGCTCAAGTATCCCACCTAATCCTATATCAATCTATGTACACAAAGGAACACAAACTAACTTCCCATTCATCTTCTTTTTCACACTTACTCATGCATCTTCCTTTTAATTCCCACACATATGCACTCTTTAATTAGCATTGTTATTATCATAAATAATTTGTTTTTAACAAAGTTTTTTATCATAAAAAAGAAATGCATATGTTTTAAGTCATTCATGCATATGAGTGTTTATTCATTTTTTCAAATTTTCTCAATGAATACCCAAAGTAAACTTGTTACCAATGTTTTCTCAAAAATTTCTCCCACACTTGAGTAACACACTATTCAACCCAAGCTAATCAAAGATACAATTCATGGACATTAATGGTTTTTTGCTTAGGGAGAATGATGTGTTTAAAGTTAGAACAAAAGGGGGATTAAAAGGCTCAAAAGTGGGTTACAAAGGTAATGCAAAGGTTGTCCATATGGGTTAGTGAGTTCAATTTAAAAAATGACCTCAATCATACTAAATGCATTTGAAACATCAAATATAGGATATAAAAATTCAAGCAAATCTAAGATCATAATCATAAAGGAGTATAGCACACAAGAACAAAATTTTTGTGGTTGAAAATGTACAACCACATAATTAAAGCTCAAAATTTCACTTGATGTTTTGTTCTAGTTCTTTTCTATGTTTCATAAAATACTTCAAGCAAGTTGAAAAACAAATTTTCAAACCTAATCAATGAAACGCCTTAAAAAGGATTCTTGAAAATTCCTTTGTTGTCTTTACCAACTTAGACAACATGCAAATATTTACTACCATAAAGCTATAAACAAGCAAATATATATACATATATATATAATTAAACAAAGCAAGGTGCAATGTAATGAAATACTAACAAATATTCACAAGAAACATAATTACCAAAAAAACTAGAAAGTAGTGCAAAGTGTTTAGAAAGAGAAATTTATGCCCCAAAGTTGCGGATCCTCCCCCACACTTAATCATTGCACGGTCCTCTGTGCATGCATGAAATCTGGGAGATGAAGATCTAAGAGGCTCCACCTTCAGCTGGTGGGCACTAGGGCTCGGGTTGATCATCTTCATCATTTTCCTCCACAACTGGCTCAGGTGAGGTTGCTGGAAATGGGCCAGGATCTCTTCCCTCTAGTCTTGCCACCAACCAGTCAAAACGCTTGTGATCAAGGCGCTCATTTTGGCGAATATCTTACAATAGGTCCTGGACCATGTCATAAAGAGATCGGATAAAAGGTGTGGGTGTTGTTGAAGGTGGTGGTCTTGACGATGATGCGGGCTCGGTGATGCGTGAGCATTTTTTCTATCTTTTTCTAGTGAATTTGCATCTAATTTATTGAGTTTAATTAAGAATTAATTATATTTTAGCCATTATGGATGCTCTTTTGAGTTTTGTGCAATTTTATTTATTTTAGGTAGCATTCGGCTGGATTTGATGAAGTTTCTGCAACACAAGATTTAAAGGAGATAGCAGTGAGGAGCGACGCGTACGCGTGACTGACGCGTACGCGTGATTTGGAGCTTTCCATGGTGACGCGTGCGCGTGACTGACGTGTACGCGTGAATTGAAGAATTGCACAGCGACGCGTATGCGTGACCGACGCGTCCGCGTGACTCGCAGAAAAGACCATCGACGCGTACGCGTGACTGACGCGTACGTGTGACATGCGCCACGTGTAGAAAACGCAGAAACCGCTGGGGATGATTTCTGGGCCCTATTTTAGCACCCAAGTTAGGCGCGGATCTAGTGAAGCCAAGTGGTCCCCACGTTACAAGACGCGGAGTAGTTAGTTAATTCTAATTTAAATTCAAATTTGATTTTTAAATAGGAAAAGATATTATCTTAATTTTGAATATTAGATTTTAAATTAATTAGGATTAGTTATAAAAAGGGGAGACTTCTCTTCTATTAGGTACATTCCATTAGGGGGATTCCATTAGGGAATTCTATACAAATTTACATTCCGCATTCCATGAGCAACTAATCCTCCATTGTTAAGGTTAGGAGCTCTGCCTATTTGTATGGATTGATTTTATGGCTTTTTTCTATTTTAATTTATGTTTTGGATTTATATTTAAGAATTTTTTTCGCTCTTTATTTTATGAATATGGGTGGAACGAAAGTATGACTCATGTTCTAATTGAGTTCTTGTAAAACTTGGAAAAGCTCTTTACTTGAACAACAACTTAAAAACAATTTCTCCTAAATTTTAATTATCTGAATTTAACAGGATACGTGACATATAATCCTTTTATTTCTTGGGTAATTAAAGTTTTTGTGGCATATAAACTAGAAAATTGATTATCACCCTCTAATTGGAATTAATTGATCAAGGAATTGGCAGTTAATGAATTTTAGAGGAGACTAGGAAGGTCTAAGAAATTAGGGTCTAGTCACATACAGTTTGCCATAAATTAAATCCTGCATAATTAAATTAGTTATTAAGAAAAGTTAATCCGGAAAAATAGATAACTCTGAAGCCTTAACTATTTTCTCAATATTTTATTTCCAACTTATTTATTTTTCCTTTTTATATTCTAAATTCGAATTTAAACCTTTTGAATATCTCAAAATCCTTTTCTGCTTGCCTAACTAAGCCAATCAATCAATCATTGTTGTTTGATCCATCACTCCTTGTGGGATCGACCCTTACTCACGTAAGGTATTACTTGGTACGACCCGGTGCACTTGCCTGTAAGTAGTGTGTGTTGTAAAATACCGCACCAAGTTTTTGGCGCCGTTGCCAGGGATTGACTGTGATTAACAAATATTAGTTGTTTGATTGTTTAGATTAGGCGTTTTATTTTTAATTTTCTTAAAATCTATTTTTAAATTTTTTTTTCGAAAAAAATATATATATTTATTTTGATTTATTTTATTAAAATTTTTTTTCTCTTTCCTCTTAATTTTTGAAATTAAGTTTGGTGTCCCCGTAGTAATTTTTCTCAAAAAAAAATTTCAAAAAAAATTTTCAAAAAAAATTTTCTGTTCTGTCTTCTTTGCTTTTCTTTTTACCACATGGTGCGTTTAATCCTTTTTGGTGTTTTGTGCTAAGGAAAAATAATGGAGAGAGATCACATGGGTTACTACTCACACCTGAGTAGTGATTGATATTATGGTTGATGGAGGAACTATCCAAATTTTGGTTGGCAAAGTCAAAACCAAAGAAACTTCAATGCTCCATGTTCCAACTATCAAGAGCCACCACCTCCATATTCATATCAAGAACTACCATCTCAATTTTCATATCAAGAACCATCATCTTTCTACCCATACCAAGAACCACCATCTCCCTTTTCATATCAAGAACCATCACCTCATTCTTATTCATATCAAGAGCCACAATCTCCTTATTCATCTCAAATACCATCAGATCTTGAGCTCCTCATGAAAGAATTCCTACATGATATAAAGACGAGTGTCAAACATGTAGAGAATTATGTACAGACGATGATCAAGAACCAGGAAGGGGAACAAACAAATTCCTTTCCAAGAGATACAATGCAAGATCTTATGGAAGAAAGTGAGGAAACCAATCAAAGAAGTTTATACTCTAGTGAATTAGAGAACTTTTCACCCTCACATATGGAAGAAGACGAAGATGCACAACCTCCCATGCCCTTGGTAAGCAATGAAGAAGAGAATGAATTAGAAGAAAGCTACCAAGAGGAAGATGTTGAAATTAAGGAAGCTTGCAAAGAGGTAGATGAATTCAGAGAAGAGCACAAGGGAGTGGAGCTTGCAAGACCCCTTCCAAAACCATCACCATTCAATACAACATTCAAGTGGGTAGAATTCCTATCCTTAATCCTTCCTTTCCCACTTGAATACGGGATATTAGAGACGTATGGTCAACTTAGAGCTCTTTGTGGCATTAAGAGTAAGAGGAAGATGGTTAGTGGCAAGAGATGTCAAGCAAGGTTCAATATGGTTGCATGCTCTAAATTAAAGTGTAAGGATTGGTGTAGAGCTCACTTGAATGAGTCTAGAAGGTTGTTTGGATGTCTCTGTGAGAATTCATATTGCTTGCCACCCGGTGGAAATAATGGTGATCCACAAGAAGACGGGTATAAAAGCAAGGTTTGGGACCCTGAAATTCATTCCCACAATCAACACTCTTGGGGGCCTTGTCACTTAATTCAACTTGCTCAAAGGTGTTAGGCGCCTAGTTTGGGATCCTGGTAGCCATTGGAATTACAAACATTGGTGGAGATTCCTGGATCAGTACAAGCATAAGCTACCATGACAAGGAGCTCACCACATGTCCAACTTAAGGACTTTAACTAAAAGTGCTTGGTGGGAGACAACTCACCGTGGTATGATCGTTTCTTTTCATTCTTAGTTGTTTTTCGTAGTAGTATTTTTCTTACTTAGTTGATTCTATTGAGTTCTTACTAATTTTCTGATCATGCAGCTATTTTAGGACAGGAGCCGGATATATAAAAAAAGAGAGAAGAGGAGCATATGACGCGCAAGCGTCGCTGACGCGTACGCGTCATATGCATGTGCGTGAAAAATAAATATGATCAGAGAGTTGTGCGGGAGTGGCACCAGAATAGAGCCTTTCGCACAAACAAGCCGACACGTACGTGTACCCCACGCGAGTGCGTCGTTTGCACTTATCGCCATCCACGCGTGCGTGTCATTGACGCACACGCGTGACCTAAAAAATCAATGTAAAAGTGTTTGGACAGAGAGTTGTGTTGGCTTGGGGCAGGAAGTGTGCTAAAAGCACAAATTTGGTCACGCGTCGACGCATCCGCGTCATTTGCATAAATGGCCATCCACGCGTGCGCGTGTATGACGCGCTCGCATCGATTAGAAATATTGGTTCCCAAGCCGCGCGAACAGAGAGTTGTGCGTGCGTGCAGCTGGCTTCGCGCGAATCACACAGAACCCAGGGTACGCAGACGTGTGCCAGACGCTAACGCGTCATTAAAGAAATTTTGCGACCCGCGCGTACGCGTCGCCTTCGCCGCACAACTACACTTGTTCGCCGCCCCGTTTTCACTTTTCTTTTTCTCTCTCCCAATCCTAATTCTCTCTTGTTCCTTTATCCTTTTATTCTTCTTTCATCTTATTATTTGTTTTTGTTTTTAGATTTTCTTTGCTTGAGAACAAGCAAACATTTAAGTTTGGTGTTGACGCTTCGCTTAAAGCTTTTCTGTTTATTCCTATGGCACCAAAAGGGAGGCGAATCATCTTCACGAAGGAGCACAACCTGAAGAATAAAGTGATCGCTAGGATAACTAAGGTGGTTGAGTTCCTTTCATTTTTATTCCTCCCCTCTTTTTCTGTGTTATGTTCCGGTTTTCTGCTATTTTGCTTTGTTTGTTGCGTGATCGTTTATTAATTAGAATCCTAGGACAAGTTTAGTTCTCCCTATTTCTTTAAATCTGAAAAGATGTCTCATGTATTACTCACTGAGCTTGAATTCAAATAAAAAATACAGAAGTGATGTATTACATGAAAAATTGAGTTAATTTTAAAAGTAGTCTTATTTACTTAAATGTGGTGGTATTTTCTGTAATTCTGAATGCTTGACATGAACAGTGCATATTTTTGATAGTGAAGTTTATGAATGTTAAAATTGTTGGCTCTTGAAAGAACGATGAAAGAAGAGAAATGTTATTGATAATATGAAAAATCATAAAATTGATTCTTAAAGTAAGAAAAAGCAGTGAAAAATACAAAGCTTGCGAAAAAAAAGCAAGCAGAAAAAGCCAATAACCCTTTAAACTAAAAGGCAAAAGGGTAAAAAGGATCAAAGACTTTGAGCATTACTGGATAGGAGGGCCCAAAGGAATAAAATCCTGGCCTAAGCGACTAAATCAAGCTGTCCCTAACCATGTGCTTGTGGCGTGAAGGTGTCAAGTGAAAAGCTTGAGACTGAACAGTTAAAGTCATGATCCAAAGTAAAAAAAGTGTGCTAAAGAACTCTGGGCACCTCTAACTGGGGACTCTAGCAAAGCTGAGTCACAATCTGAAAAAGGTTCACCCAGTTATGTGTCTGTGGCATTTATGTATCTGGTGGTAATACTGGAAAACAAAATGCTTAGGGTCACGGCCAAGACTCATAAAAGTAGCTGTGCTCAAGAATCAACATACTGAACTAGGAGAATCAATAACACTATCTGAATTCTGAGCTCCTATGGATTCCAATCATTCTGAACTTCAAAGGATAAAGTGAAATGCCAAAACTATTCAGGATTGCAGTTGTAAACCCCACTATAAGAAGAGACATGGGCTTAATTGAACTCTCATTCTCATGCAAATTCACATCCTAAGCTTATATTAGTTTTGGTTGCTTGAGGACAAGCAACAGTTTAAGTTTGGTGTTGTGATGCGTGAGCATTTTTTCTATCTTTTTCTAGTGAATTTGCATATAATTTGTTGAGTTTAATTAAGAATTAATTATATTTTAGCCATTATGGATGCTATTTTGAGTTTTGTGCAATTTTATTTATTTTAGGTAGTATTCGGCTAGATTTGATGGAGTTTCTGCAACACAAGATTTAAAGGAGATAGCAGCGAGGAGCGACGCGTACGCGTGACTGACGCGTACGCGTGATTTGGAGCTTTCCATGGCGACACGTGCGCGTGACTGATGCGTACGAGTGAATTGAAAAATTGCACAGCGACGCGTACGCGTGACCGACGCGTTCGCGTGACTCACAGAAAAGACTATCGACGCGTACGCGTGACATGCACCACGTGCAGAAAACGCAAAAACCACTGCAGGTGATTTCTGGGCCCCATTTTAGCACCCAAGTTAGGCGCGGATCCAGTGAAGCCAAGTGGTCCCCACGTTACAAGACGCGGAGTAGTTAGTTAATTCTAATTTAAATTCAAATTTGATTTTTAAATAGGAAAACATATTATCTTAATGTTGAATATTAGATTTTAAATTAATTAGGATTAGTTATAAAAAGGGGAGACTTCTCTTCTATTAGGTACATTCCATTAGGGGGATTTCATTAGGGAATTCTATACAAATTTACATTCTGCATTCCATGAGCAACTAATCCTCCATTGTTAAGGTTAGGAGCTCTGTCTATTTATATGGATTGATTTTATTGCTTTTTTCTATTTTAATTTATGTTTTGGATTTATATTTAAGAATTATTTTTGCTCTTTATTTTATGAATATGGGTGGAACGGAAGTATGACCCATGTTCTAATTGAGTTCTTGTAAAACTTGGAAAAGCTCTTTACTTGAACAACAGCTTGGAAACAATTTCTCCTAAATTTTAATTATCTGAATTTAACAGGATACGTGACATATAATGCTTTTATTTCTTGGGTAATTAAAGTTTTTGTGGCATATAAACTAGAAAATTGATTATCACCCTCTAATTGGAATTAATTGACCAAGGAATTGGCAGTTAATAAATTTTAGAGGAGACTAGGAAGGTCTAAGAAATTAGGGTCTAGTCACATACAGTTTGCCATAAATTAAATCCTGCATAATTAAATTAGTTAGTAAGAAAAGTTAATCCGGAAAAATAGATAACTCTGAAGCCTTAACTGTTTTCTCAATATTTTATTCCCAACTTATTTATTTTTCCTTTTTATATTCTGAATTCGAATTAAAACCTTTTGAATATCTCAAAACCCTTTTCTACTTGCCTAACTAAGCTAATCAATCAATCATTGTTGCTTGATCCATCAATCATCGTGGGATCGATCCTTACTCACGTAAGGTATTACTTGGTACGACCCGGTGCACTTGCCGGTAAGTAGTGTGGGTTGTAAAATACCGCACCACTCGGGTGCTTTCCTCTTGGTTGATGTCTTCTTTGTTGACCCATCCAAATCTCCACATAGAATGAATTGGTTGCCAGTTGGGATCTTAAACATGACATTTGTAGGTCTCCTCTCCACGCCCGCTGCTGTAGCAAATATCATCATGAGCGATGGAAAGGGAATGTTAAACTTCCTCTTTTGAATCACCTTCCACATTGATGCGTGAATCATGGGCAAGATAGCTATATTCTTGCCCTCTAGAATAGCCCAAAGTATAACAGTAGCTCTAAGTCGGATATGGGTAGCATGGGTGCTGGGAAGTATATAATCGGCCACTATCTGTTGCCAAATCCGTGCCTCGGCAGTCAAATCGAAATAAGCAATGCTAACGGAAACAAATTTTTCTCCCTTGCTATATTCCCAAGATGCACCGGAACGACCAATTTTCTTCAGAATCGGAGCCAAGGACATCCTCCCCTTAATCACATCCGCTTTGATCCTTGAGTACGCATTTTTAGTAGGCGGGATGTGGAAAATCTTTAAAAAAGCTTCAAAATCTTTATTGGAAGTATCCAATGTCTTCCCTCAGAGGAACACGGTCTCTGCTTCCCAAGCTTGATAATCAACATAAAATTCCCGCACCAGAGACTCCTTGATTTCAATGGGGTCTTGTTCAAGAAATTCTCATTGAAGTGAGGTGACTCTATCATGGATGAGTGCCGTATATTCTTTTGGAACCTTGAGCTTCCGCTCCCAATGTATTGTCCTTTTTTCAAGTTTGTGATATTGGAGGTCGGCTCTCTTGTTGGCAATGGTTCTCAGTGCTTCGCTCCAACGATCGGAGGGACATGGAAGAATATTTCTCGGACCCACCAGTAGTATGACCTGCTCTTTACCTTTTCAGCGCATCCTAAAAAAGGAGATAAAAATAGATTTCAAGATCACACGGTAAATGACACAAGAAGAACAATGAGGAAGCACGAATAATGTAATCAAAGTACAAACACTTAATCAAGGAGCATTACAAAATAGTGTAATTTAACAAATGACAATGTGTGCATTCTAAGTGTCCATGTGACTAGAATACACACATTGGCTGGGCAAAACGACAATCACACAATTAGACATTTAGAGCTCAATGCTTCTCAATGAAGCGGCTTAAGTTGCAAACTGAAAGATAGACCAAAATTGAAATACAAGCAATCTTAAGCAAATATAAGGTAATTTAATTGAATTCCTTTGAGAAAATAGGTATTAAAGTTATGGAAATGAAAGCTCAATGTTAAGAAAGTTGCACAATAACAATAACCAATTCAATCAAAAGGAGATGTCATATGTTCATCCAAAAAATGTGAGAAACACATAAACAAGGTGCTTGAGTTGAAGCAAAAGATGTTTGATCAAAATATTATGGAATGGGTACTTTGCCATTTGGTTACTCTAAAGCAAACATGATGATGAACAATGAGGAATTCAATCCAATTAAGGTCAATGAATTTATAAACAAATCACCCTTTAACAACAAAGCAAAGGCATGTAACACATGGGTGTTTGAAACTTCAATTTTAACAATCCAAGAAATGCATCGATAAATTCAAGGCTAACATCATCAACAATCATCTTTAACATTGCACAATTCATGGAATATGCCGAACAAGAAATAAGTTGAATACATATGATGGCCATTACATATGAATCAAACAAAAAATTTACTTGGGCAATTCATCAAACACCTAGTGTGCATTGTGAAAATTCACCAAATTCAAGCTTAACTTCAAGCAATAACAACCCAATAAATCAGAAATCAAACACTTGCAATACAATGATAATTAAAGAAAGCATTAAACTTAACCTAATGCATTAAACTGAAATCAAAACAAGCTAAAAATCAAACAACAAAACAAGTAACATAAAAAGAAATAAAACCTAAAAATGGAGAGTTGAAGAATGTAAGAAGAGAAGATGAAATAGTTGCACTTGTGATAGCCACTGCGAGATCACAGCGGTAAGCTTCACTGGAGACAGAACCAGAGCTCCACGGAAGATAGAGGAGCACACCGGTGAAAGAGAAGAAAAGAGAAGAAGGGGGAGACAATGGCATAGCAGCGGCGCTGGCGGAGGTGTCGCTGGAAAAGGGTTGAGCAGGCTGAGGGGTTGCAGCAGCGAAGAAGAAGGAGAGAAGCATTTGAGCACGATAGGGTTTTCTTTCTGATAAATGCCCGATTCAACGTCTGTGCGTACGCATAAGAAGCAAAAACAAAGGGGACACGGATGCACGTAGGTGTGTGAGCACTCCCAATAGAAGGGTTGCAAGCTGGTGCGCAAACAAACGAAGGGGTACGCGCACACTAGTGCAGAATTTATAACCCACAAACAAATCGGCAAGTGCACCAGGTCGTACCAAGTAGTACCTCAAGTGAATGAGGGTCGAACCCACGAGGATTGAGGGACTAAGCAACAATGATTGCGTGATTTACTTAGTTAGACAAGCAGAAAAGAGCGTTTGGGTCTCAATTGCATTAAGCAGTAAATTCAGAAAATTAATAAAGCAAGCAGTAAACTGGTGTGAAGAATATATGAGTAAAACAGTTAAGGTTTCAGAAATGTTTATTTTCTGGATTAATTTTTATAACCAACTACTTTAATTATGCATGATTCAATTTATGACAAACTATATGTGACTAAACCCTAATTCCTTATACCTTTTTAGTCTCCTCTAAACTTCATCAACCGCTAATTTCTTGGTCACTTGATTCCAATTAGAGAGTTAAGTTCAAATCTAGTTTATGTGCCACAGAAAACCTAATTATCCAAATATAAGAGGATTATATGTCACGTATCCCGTTAAGTCTAAATAATTAGTGATTTAGGAGAATTTATTTTCAAGCTGTTGTTCAGGTAAAGAGCTTTTCCAAGTTTTACAAGTACTCAAATAGAATAAGGGTCATACTTTCGTTCCACCCAGATTCATAAGATAAAGAACGAAAATATTTCTTGAAATTGAAATCATTACATGAATTAAAATAGAAAAGTAATAGTATCAATCCATACAATAAACAAAGCTCATAACCTTAACGGTGGAGGTTTAGTTGCTCATGATTCAGAGAAAAAACTAGGGTTCTATAAAACTGTAAAGTGCGAAATGAGGTAAGAGAGAAGAGAAGAGCCCGAAGGGCTGATTCTTTTCCCTTTTATATCTAATCATAATTAATGTAAAATATATTTTCTAAAACTTAATAATATTCTTTCCTATTTGTATTAAAAATAAAAGTTTTAATCAAAATTTATATAACATCTTCGCTGCTTGCTTCATCATGCGCTGGGATTTGGAGTGCGCTTTCAAGTTTGGAGCCTAACTTCACAATAGTGAAGTTAGGCGTGGAGGGTGCAACAAGTAATTGAAAGGCAAGTGCTTCTTCTGGCGCCTAACTTGGAGAATCCCAAGTTCGGCAACACCAAGACCGTACAGATGGAAGAGAAGTGTATACTATTATATATCGTTGAAAAGCTCTAGAAGTTAGCTTTCCAATGCTACTAGAATCACGTCAATTGGATTTCTATAGTTCAAGTTATTTTTGTTTGAGTACAAGGAGGTCAAGGTTGACAGCATCATCCACTTTCTTCCTCTTCTTCTATAAAATTCTGCCAAATCCATCCGAATGCTACCTGAAATAAATAAATTACACACAACTTAAAGTAGCATTCATAGTGGCTAAAAAGTAGTTAAATCTTGATTAAACTTACAAATTCGAATGCAAATTCACTAGAAAAAGATAGGAAAGATGCTCACGCATTACAACACCAAACTTAAATTGTTGGTTATCCTCAAACAACCAAAACTATAGCAAGCTTAGATGTGAATTTGCATGAGAGATGAGTACTCAATTAAGCTCCTGTCTCTTCTTAAAGTGGAGTTTATACACTGTAATTATGAATAGTCTTAGCATCTCACTATCCTTTGAATTAGAGGAATGTCATTGTCAATTGGAATCAGAGTTCGGATAATATTATGAGTTCTCTGGCCTTTATACTTTGGTTTAATCCTTGAACACAACAAATTTTCAATTATTCTCTTTTCTTTGGTGCTTTGCACTTTGAGCCTAGCCGTGACTTTAAATGTTTTGTCTCAAGCTGCACTTGACACAAAAACACCACAAGCACTTAACTGGCAAACTCTCTTTTAATTATGATTTTTCTTTTAGTTACTCTCAGACAGTAGTGCTCAAAGCCTTTGGCATACTCTGTTAAATTCACTTGATCTCGACTCTTAGTGCTCTATCTCAAGGATTACTTGACACATTTACACCACAAGCATATGACAAGAAAAACAACTCTTTGAGCTTTTAATCATATTTGACCTTCCTAGTCATTGATACTCAGAGCCTTGGACCTCATTTTTCTTTATTTTTTTTGCTGTTTCTTTTGCTTCAAGGATTAAGCCTTAAATTTACTTCAGAGAGTTTATAATAGTTCTCTAAATTCTTGTTCCTCATGCACCAACATCGTTTGATTCAAATTCAAATATGCACTGTTCATATCATGCATTCAGAATCATAGATAATACCACCACATTTAAGTCAATAAGACTACTCTTCAATCTAAACTCAATTTCTCATGCAATACATCACTTCTTTTTCTTTTTCTTTTTAGATTCAAGCTCAGTGAGCGGTACATAAGACATCTCTTCAATTAAAAGATAAATAACTGAAATTTTAAAATAACAGAATTAAACTAGAACCTAGGACTCAGAATTACTAAAGATCATGCAGACATTCAAGTAAAATAGCAGAAAACAGGAATATAACATAATAAGAATGGAAGAAAATATAGAATGGAAGGAACTCAACCACCTCAGTTATCCTAGTGATCGTCTCATTCTTCAGGACTCCTCCATGAAGATGATTCGCCTCCCTTTGGTACCAATAAAATAAAGAGAAAAGCCATAAGCGAAGCGACAACACCAAATTTAAAAAGTTTGCTTGTCCTCAAGCAAAGAAAAACTGAAAATAAGGAGAAACATAAAAAGTGCACGGATGAGTACAAACAAAAATTATTACAAAAGAGGAAGAACAAGCTAGCGCCTAACTCCAACTAGCGCCTAACTTGATGGAGTTGGAGTTAGGCGCCAGGCCTCCCGCATTGCATGCTTCATCGTGTGCCTAACTTGTGTTGAATGGCACCTAACTTCATTGGTGGCAAGTTAGGTGCCACCCTAGTAGAGACAATTCATGAAGTGTGCGTATCATATGGCACCTAACTTGATAAATCTAAGTTAGGCGCCACCCTTCCAGAGACAGTTGGCCAAATTAGCATCAAATGTGGTGCTTAACTTCATAATTTCAAGTTAGGCGCTACCCAGTCCGAATCCAACTCTTCCAGGGTGTCCGAAATTCCTTCTGATTGCACCAGTTCTTGTTTTTAACATTCTGCATGACCAAAATATATGTAAAACAAAGGAAAAATAGTAGAAACTCAAACAAAACTAAATAAATAAATAAATAAAATCAAAGTAAAAAATCAAACTTAAGGATACGAAAACATCGGATTACCTCCCAACAAGCGCTTCTTTACCGTCACTAGCTTGATGGCCAGCTCCTCTAAGGAGGAGGGTGATCATAGGGGCTTAGCTCTTCACCCATCACTGTGAACTTCTTTCCTGTGCTCTCATGGATTAACTACATATGCTCAAGAGACAGGATCCTGTTCATTGTATGAGGAAGGATTGGGCATGCAGTGAATACCACCTTCATTCCTGGGGAGAAGTATTCAGTGGGAATCTTTTTATTTCTCCATCCCCTTGGTACTTTCTTCTCTTTGAGAACCTCCTCCTTAGTGGATGATGCATTCCCAACACCAAACTTAAGTTTGATGTCATGGGGAATTTCGTTGATTGTCACCAAAGGAGGTTTGAGCTGCAGATCCTGTGGTGCATCATCAGGGGGTTCTTGAAGGTTTGGATTAATAAGCTTAGTCTGCATGCACATCTCTTCTTCACCTGCTGAATGCATATCTTTGAAGACATGAAAGACCAGTTGCTCATCATGCACTCTAAGCACTAATTCACCCACTTCTATATCAATTAGAGCTCTCCCAGTGGCTAGGAATGGCCTTCCTAGAATTATAGAGGCATTTTCATCCTCCCCTGTGTCAAGAATCACAAAATCTGCTGGGAGAAAGAACTTACCCATTTTGACCAAGATATTTTCCACCAATCCATATGCAGGCTTTAGAGATTTGTCTGCCATCTGTAATGCTATCCTTATGGGTTGTGCCTCTTGGATTTGTAACTTCTTCATCACAGACAAGGACATTAGATTTATGCTTGCACCCAGATCACATAGGGCTTTCTCAAAGGTGGTGCTCCCAATGATACAGGAAATTTGAAAGCTCCATGGATCTGGCATCTTCCTTGGCAAGTTATTCTGAATTATGGCACTACATTCCTTAGTCAAGATCACTGTCTCATCTCCCTTTAAAGGCTTTTTTTTAATAACAAATCCTTCATGAACTTGACATAGAGAGACATTTGCTCCAAAACCTTAGCGAAAGAAATATAAATTTGTAACTTTCTGAAAACTTCCAAGAACTTTGAAAACTGATTGTCCTTGATCTCCTTTAAAAGTCTCTGAGGATATAGTATTTTAGGCTTGTATTCAGGAACTTTAGGTAATATTAGATGTGTGTCAAGAGTGACTGGAAAAGGATTGTTTGCATGCCTAGGAGGGGCGTGTACTACTGTGTCTTCAGTCTGCTCTGGAGCTTCTTTTCCAATCGGCTCCTCAGTAACTTGTGCTTCCGTACTTGCCACTTGTCTACTTATAAAGGTGATAGCCTTGCACTCCCCTCTTGGATTTGGAATGTGTTACCAGAAAGGATATTAGTGGTCCTCTGATTAATTTCATTAACTTTTGTGGCTAACTAACCCATCTGAATCTCCAAGTTCTTGATTGATGCTTTGATTTCCTGTATAAAACTCGCTATTAGTGCTTTCAAATTAGTGTTCTTCTGTGATTGAGAATTTGCTTGCTGAGGTGGTTATTGTTGAGATGATTGAAACTGGCGGTTATTAAAATATTCTGTTGAAAGATGCCCTGAAAATTATTATTAAAATTCTGTGGCCTCTGAGATTGCTCTCTCCACCCTAAATTTGGGTGATTTCTCCACCCCTGATTATAGGTCTTGGCATATCATTATTGGGATTTCTAGGAGCATTCCCAATATAGTTGACCTGTTCAGAAGGAAATTGAGCATAGTCATAGCTCTCACCTTGCATGAAGCTACCATTCATGTGTCATAAGGAGCCTCTTGAGGGGCATTCTAAGCACTAACAGCTGAAACCTGTATCCCACTCAAGTGTTGAGCAAGCATATTAATCTGTTGAGACATAACTTTATTCTGAGCAAAAATCGCATCTAGAGTCTCCACTTCTAAAACGCCTTTCTTCTGAGGAGTCCCAGAGTTCACAAGATTCCTATTAGAGGAGTAAAGTATTGGTTGTTAGCAACCAATTCAATAAGCTCAGTAGTCTCTTCAGGCGTTCGCTTCATGTGCAATGAACCACCTGCACAATTATCTAAACACATTTTGGACATTTCACAGAGGCCCTCATAAAAGATCTCTAGCTGGGTCCATTTAGAAAACATGTCAGGGGGCATTGCCTGGTCAGCAGCTTGTACCTCTCCCAGACTTCATAAAGGGTCTCACCATTGATGAGCGGATATTTTATACGCTTTTTAGGGATAATTTCATGTAGATTTTAGTATGTTTTAGTTGATTTTTAGTAGATTTTTATTAGTTTTTAGGAAAAAATCATATTTATGGACTTTACTATGATTTTGTGTGTTTTTCTGTGATTTCAGATATTTTTCTGGTTGAAATTGAGGGAGCTGAGCAAAAATCTGATTTAGGCTGAAAAAGGACTGTTGATTCTGTTGGATTCTGACCTTCCTGCACTCGTAATAGATTTTTTGGAGCTACAGGAGTCCAATTGGCGCGCTCTCAATTGGGTTGGAAAGTAGACATCCAGGGCTTTCCAGAAATATATAATAGTTCATACTTTGCATGAAGATAGATGACGTAAACTGGCGTTCAACACCAGTTCCATGTTGTAGTCTGGCGTTCAGCGCCAGAAACAGGTTGCAAGTTGGAGTTCAACGCCAGAAATAGGTTACAACTTGGCGTTCAACTCCAGAAACAGCCCAGGCACATGAGAAGCTTAAGTCTCAGCCCCAGCACATACCAAGTGGGCCTCAGAAGTGGATTTCTGCACTATCCATCTTAGTTTACTCATTTTCTGTAAACCTAAGTTACTAGTTTAATATTTAAACAACTTTTAGAGACTTATTTTGTATCTCATGACCTTTTTAGATCTGAATTTTATACTCTTTGACGGCATGAGTCTCTAAACTCCATTGTTGGGGGTGAGGAGCTCTGCAGCGTCTCAATGAATTAATGCAATTATTCTGTTTTCCATTCAAACATGCTTGTTCCTATCTAAGATGTTCATTCGCGCTTCACCATAAAGAAGGTGATGATCCGTGACACTCATCACCTTCCTCAATCCACGAACGTGTGCCTGACAACCATCTTCGTTCTACATTAGATTGAATGAGTATCTCTTAGATTTCTTAATCAGAATCTTCGTGGTATAAGCTAGAATTGATGGCTGCATTCATGAGAATCCGGAAAGTCTAAACCTTGTCTGTGGTATTCCAAGTAGGATTCAAGGATTGATTGGCTGTGATGAGCTTCAAACTCGCGATTGTTGGGCGTGATGACAAACGCAAAAGAATCAATGGATTCTATTCCGACATGATCGAGAACCAACAGATGATTAGCCGTACTGTGACAGAGCATTTGGACCATTTTCACTGAGAGGATGGGAAGTAGCGATTGACAACAATGACGCCCTACATACAGCTTGCCATGGAAGGAACTTTGCACTTTTGAAAGTGAGGAAGCATTATGTTACACGAATTCAGAAGACAAAGCATCTCCAAAACTCCAACATATTCTCCATTATTGCATAATAAGTATTTATTTCATGCTCTTTTATCTTTTACAATCGAGGCTAAATAACCCTATTGGTATCCTGACTAAGAATAATAAGATAACCATAACTTGCTTCAAGCCAACAATCTCTGTGGGATTCGACCCTTACTCACGTAAGGTATTACTTGGATGACCCAGTGCACTTGCTGGTTAGTGGTACGAGTTGTGAAAAGTGTGATTTACAATTTCGTGCACCAACCATCTCTCTGCCTTAAGGTATGAACATCCACCCTTAGCATAGTCAGCTTTTGTGGTGGGAAGAATTTGGACAAAAATCCAATGACTACCTTATCCTAAGTGTTCAGGCTCTTCTTGGGCTGAGAATCTAGCCACAGCTTTGCTCTATGCCTCACAGCAAATGGAAAGAGCATGATCTTGTAAACCTCAGGATTCACTCCATTTGTTTTCACACTGTCACAAATTTGCATGAAGTTAGAGATAAATTGATTTGGATCTTCTTGCGGGAGTCCGTGATACTGACAATTTTGCTGCGCTGGAGTGACTAACTGAGGCTTCAGCTCAAAGTTGTTTGCAGCTATAGGAGGCCCCACAATACTGTTCCCATAGAGATCTGAATTGGGGGCAGCATATGAGCCAAGCACTCTTCTAGGTTGTTGATGCGTGAGCATCTTTCTAATCTTTTCCTAGTGAATTTGCATTTAAACTGTTAATTTTAATCAAGAATTAATTATCTTTTAGCCACTATGGGTGCTACTTTGAGTCTCGTGCAATTCTGATTATTTTAGGTAGCATTTAGATGGATTTGATGGAGAAGAAGCTTGCACAAATAGAAGGAGCACAAGAATTAAAGGAGATTATCAACGAGAAGCGACGCGTGCGCGTACCTGATGCGTACGCGTGACACGTGAAGAAGACCATTGACGCGTACGCATGACTGACGCGTACGCCTGACATGCGCCACGTGCAGAAAATGCAGAAAATGCTGGGGGCGATTTCTGGGCCCTATTTTGGCACTCAAGTAAGGCGTAGCTCTCTGCCAAGTTAGGCACGGATCCAGTGATGCCAAGTGGTTCCCACATTACAAAGCGCGAATTATTTAATTAATTCTAATTTAAATTTAAATTAATTAGGATTAGATATAAAGGATATGGGGATTCTATTCCAGTTTACATTCCGTACTTTTACAGTTTACCTGAATCCTTATTTTCTCTCTAAACCATGAGCAACTAAACCTGCACTATTAAGGTTAGGAGCTCTGTCTATTGTATGGATTAATACTATTATTTTTCTATTTTAATTCATGTTTGATTTAAATTTCAAGAATTGTTTTCGTTCTTTATCTTATGAATTTGGGGGGAACGGAAGTATGACCCTCTTTCTAATTGAGTTCTTGTTTAACTTGGAAAAGCTCTTTACTTGAACAACAACTTGAAAACATATTCTCCTAAATTTCTAATTATCTGAATTTAAGGGAATACGTGACATATAATCCTCTTTTATTTAGGTAATTAGGATTTTTGTGGCATAATAACTAGAACTAAACTTCACCCCCTAATTGGAATTAATTGACCAAGGAATTGGCAGTTGATGAATTTTAGAGGAGAATAGAAAGGTCTAAGGAATTAGGGTTTAGTCACATATAGTTTGCCATGAAATGAATCTTGCATGATTAAAATAGTTAGTAAGAAAAGTCAATCCGAAAAATAGATAACTCTAAAACCTTAACTGTCTTCTTCATATTGTTTCTCCCAACTTATTTACTTGCCTGTCTTTTTAATATTTTGAATTTATTATTTATGCTTTTGAATCTTCAAAACCATTTTCTATTTGTCTGACTAAGCTGATCACTCAAGTATTGTTGCTTGATCCATCAATCCTCATGGGATCGACCCTCACTCACCTGAGGTATTACTTGGTACGACCTGGTGCACTTGCCGGTTAGTTTATGGTTATAAATATCCGCACCAAGTTTTTGACGCCGTTGCCAGGGATTGATTGTGATTGACAACTATTTGTTGTTTGATTGCTTAGATTAGATAATTTTTCTTTTGATTAGTTTTATTTTAGTATTATTAATTTTTATTTTTCATTTATTTTTGTATTTTTTTCTTATTTTTCCGTGATCCCCCCTCCCCCTTATTTCATTTTGTTTTTTTTTCTTTTATTACTTGGTTTTCGTAAAAAAATTAAAAATAAAATAAAATAAAATAAAATAAAAATATTTTAGCACTAATATTTCTCTTAATTTCTGAAATTAAGTTTGGTGTCTCCTAATTAGTCTTATTTTATTTTTTCTTATTTAATTTGCCTAATAATTTAGGAAATTTTTAGTATTAATTTTTCTAGTGATTTTCGAATTTTAGTGATTGTTTATTTTATTCAATATTTTTATCTCTTTATTCAGGTTACCTCACTGGAAATTCTATGCACTCTGACGTAGAGAGTTCCATCTTTTCTTGTCTTCTATGAACAGAGACAAAGAACATCTCTTAAACTTTGATCTTGAACCTGAAAGGACTTTCAGGTGGCGTTTGCAACAAGCAAGACTTTACAAGACTGTAGAATCCAATATGGATCCTAACAATGCTACTAATGCCAATGTGGCAAATCCGAATGGGAATGAGCAACAAAGAAGAGTACTTGGATCTTACTCTACTCCTACTGCAGATCTCTATGGAAAAAGTATTGTGGTGCCTCTTATAGGTGCGAACAACTTTGAGTTGAAGCCACAATTGGTCACATTGGTGCAACAAAACTGCTAGTATCATGGTCTTCCCCACGAAGATCTAAATTATGATACTGTGAAGACAAATAGAGTGAACCTTGAGGTGTACAAACTCATGCTCTTCCCATTTGCTCTGAGGGATGGAGCAAAGATATGGCTAGATTCCCAACCCAAGGAGAGTTTGGATACTTGGGACAATGTTGTTACTGAGTTGCTTACTAAATTTTTCCCACCAAAGAAGCTGACTAAGCTTAGGGTAAAGGTTCAGACCTTCAGGTAGAAGGATGGTGAAACTCTTTATGAAGCTTGGGAGAGATACAAGCTATTGACTAGGCAATGCCCTCCGGACATGTTCTCTAAATGGACCCAACTAGATATCTTTTATGAAGGTTTGGGTGAAATGTCCAAGATGTGCTTAGATAATTCTGCAGGTGGTTCATTGTACAAGAAAAAGACACCGGAGGAGACTATTGAGCTTATTGAATTGGTTGCTAGCAATCAATATTTATACTCATCTAACAGGAATTCTGTGAACTCTGAGACTCCTCAAAAGAAGGGTGTTATAGAAGTAGAAGCTCTAAATACTATTCTTGCTAAGAACAAGCTTATGTCTCAGCAAATAAGTCTACTTACTCAACACATGGGTGGCATGCAAGTCTCAGTTATCAACACCCAAAATCCACCTCAACAGATCTCCTATGACATGACAGGTAATTTTGTGCAAAATGATAATTATGATTATGCTCAATCCTCTTCTAAACAGGTCAATTACATGGGGAGTAGTCCTAGAAATCCCAATAATGACCCATATTCTAATACATACAATTAGGGGTGGAGAAATCACCCAAATTTTGGGTGGAGGGACCAACCTTAGAGACCTCAAAATTTCAACAATAAGTCAATAATTCTCAGGGTAGCTTCCAATAGAACAATTACAATAACCGCCAATTTCAGTCTCAGCAACAACAACCACTTCAGTAGGCAAACTCTAAATCCCAAGAAGATTCTAATTGAGAGATGATGAGGAGTTTTATGCAGGAAACTAGAGCCTCCATTAGAAACTTGGAAGTGCAAATGGGCCAACTGAGCAAGCAAATACCTGAGAGGTCTGCAAGTACATTTTCATGTGATACAATGGTGAACCCAAGAGAAGACTGCAAGGTTATTCAATTGAGAAGTGGTAAAGTAGCTGGCTCCGAGACCAAGGTCAATGAAGAGTTAGTTGAAAAAGAAGCTCAAAAGAAGAAGAAGGAAGAAGTAGAATGCGCCCCTCCTAAGCGTGCAGACAACTCATTCCCTGATTCTCTTGACACTTATCCCACATTGCCAAAGGCTCTTGAATACAAGCCAAAAATGCCATATCCTCAGAGGCTTCAGAAGTCTTCCAAAAAAAATTAGTTCTCTAAATTTTTAGATGTCTTCAAGAAGCTACAGATCAACATTCCTTTTACAGTGGCTCTTGAGGAAATGCCTCTCTATGCTAAATTTATGAAAGAATTGTTGACCCACAAAAGGAATTGGAAGGAACAAGAAATAATGGTGTTAACCAAGGAATGCAGTGCCATTGATGAGCGGATAATTTATACGCTTTTTGGCATTGTTTTTAGTATATTTTTAGTATGTTTTAGTTAGTTTTTATTATATTTTCATTAGTTTTTAGTTAAAATTCACTTTTCTGGACTTCACTATGAGTTTGTGTGTTTTTCTGTGATTTCAGGTATTTTCTGGCTGAAATTGAGGGACCTGAGCAAAAATCTGATTCAGAGGCTGAAAAGGACTGCAGATGCTGTTGGATTTTGACCTCCCTGCACTCGAAGTGGATTTTCTGGAGCTACAAAAGCCCATTTGGCGAGCTCTTAACTGCGTTGGAAAGTAGATATCCTGGGCTTTCCAGCAATATATAATAGTCCATACTTTGCCCAAGATTTGATGGCCCAAACTGGCGTTCCAAATCAGCTCAAAACTGCCCGGCGTTAAACGCCGGAACTGGCACAAGAATGGGAGTTAAACGCCCAAACTGGCATAAAAGCTGGCGTTTAACTCCAAGGGAAGTCTCTACATGAAAATGCTTCAATGCTCAGCCCAAGCACACACCAAGTGGGCCCGGAAGTGGATTTTTATGTCATTTACTCATCCTTGTAAACCCTAGGCTACTAGTTCTCTACAAATAGGACCTTTTGCTATTGTATTTTCATCTTTTGATCACTTTAGATCTCTAGATCATCTTTGGACGTCTAGTTCTTAGATCGAATCTTGGTTCTTCTGGTTCCCTCTCTGGGGCCGAAGCCAATGATCACTATTATCACTTATGTATTTTCAACGGTGGAGTTTCTACACACCATAGATTAAGGTGTGGAGCTCTGCTGTACCTCGAGTATTAATGCAATTACTATTGTTCTTCTATTCAATTCAGCTTGTTCTTGTTCTAAGATATCACTTGTTCCTCAACTGGATGAATGTGATGATCCGTGACACTCATCATCATTCTCACCTATGAACGTGTGCCTAACAACCACCTCCGTTCTACCTTAGATTGAGTGGATATCTCTTGGATCCCTTAATCGGAATCTTCGTGGTATAAGCTAGAATTGATGGCGGCATTCAAGAGAATCCGGAAGGTCTAAACCTTGTCTGTGGTATTATGAGTAGGATTCAATGATTGAATGACTGTGACGAGCTTCAAACTCCTGAAGGCTGGGCGTTAGTGACAGACGCAAAAGAATCAATGGATTCTATTCCAACCTGATTGAGAACCGACAGATGATTAGCCGTGCCGTGACAGGGTGCGTTGAACATTTTCACTGAAAGGATGGGAGGTAGCCACTGACAACGGTGAAACCCTACATACAGCTTGCCATGGAAAGGAGTAAGAAGGATTGGATGAAGACAGTAGGAAAGCAGAGAGACGGAGGGGACAAAACATCTCCATACGCTTATCTGAAGTTCTCACCAACGAATTACATAAGTATCTCTATCTTTATTTTATGCTTTATTCATAAATCATTCATAACCATTTGAATCTGCCTGACTGAGATTTACAAGATGACCATAGCTTGCTTCATACCAACAATCTCCGTGGGATCGACCCTTACTCGCGTAAGGTTTATTACTTGGACGACCCAGTGCACTTGCTGGTTAGTTGTGCGAAGTTGTGATAAAGAGTTGAGATTGCAATTGAGCGTACCATGTTGATGGCGCCATTGATGATCACAATTTCGTGCACCAGCCATTATTCAACACAACCTTCCTTAGAAGATGCTAGATCCAGGGAGCTTTGTAATTCCTTGCACCATTGGAGATGTCACCATTCAGAGAGCTTTATGTGATCTTAGAGCTAGCATCAATCTAATGCCTCTTTCAGTGATGAAAAAGCTTCAAATTGAGGAGGTAAAACCCACTCGTATTTCTCTTCAACTTGTTGATCTTTCTATTAAATTTCTTGTGGGTGTTGTTGAGGATTTACTTGTTAAAGTAGGACTGGTGCACGAAATTGCAATCACACTTTTGCAATTCCGCACAACTAACCAGCAAGTGCACTGGGTCGTCCAAGTAATACCTTACGCGAGTAAGGGTCGATCCCACGGAGATTGTCGGCTTGAAGCAAGCTATGGTTATCTTGTAACTCTTAGTCAGGATATCAATAATTATCAGGGTTGATTGTAAAAAGCAAAAGAACATGAAATAAGTACTTGTTTTGCAGTAATGGGAAACAGGTTGAGGTTTTGGAGATGTTCTATCTTCTGAATCTCTGCTTTCCTACTGTCTTCTTCTTCAAGCACGCAAGGTTCCTTCCATGGCAAGCTGTATGTAGGGTTTCACCGTTGTCAATGGCTACCTCCCATCCTCTCAGTGAAAATGTTCAACGCGCCCTGTCACAGCATGGCTATTCATCTGTCGGTTCTCAATCGGGTCGGAATAGAATCCAGTGATTCTTTTGCGTCTGTCACTAACGCCCAGCCTTCAGGAGTTTGAAGCTCGTCACAGTTATTCAATCCTTGAATCCTACTCAGAATACCACAGACAAGGTTTAGACCTTCCGGATTCTCTTGAATGCCGCCATCAATTCTAGCTTATACCACGAAGATTCTGATTAAGGAATCCAAGAGATATCTACTCAATCTAAGGTAGAACGGAGGTGGTTGTCAGGCACACGTTCATAGTTGAGAATGATGATGAGTGTCACGGATCATCACATTCATCAGGTTTAAGAACAAGTTATATCTTAGAATGGAAGCAAGCATGATTGAATGAAAAATAGTAGTAATTGCATTAATCCATCAAGACAAAGCAGAGCTCCTCACCCCCAACCATAGGGTTTAGAGACTCATGCTGTAGAAGATACAATGAGAAACGTGTAAAGTGTCATGAGGTGCAGATACAATGTCAAAAGATCCTATTAATAGTGATCTAGTAACCTAGGGTATACAGAAATGAGTAAAAATAACGAAAAATCCACTTCTAGGTCCACTTAGTGTGTGCTTGGGCTGAGCATTGAAGCTTTCATGTGTAGAGACTTTTTCTGGAGTTAAACGCCAGCTTTTATGCCAGTTTGGGCGTTTAACTCCAATTTTTATGCCAGTTCCAGTGTTAAACGCTCGGAATTCTGAAGCTGATTTGCAACGCCGGTTTGGGCAATCAAATCTCGGGCAAAGTATGGACTATTATACATTGCTGAAAAGCCCAGGATGTCTACTTTCCAACGCCGTTGAGAGCGCGCCAATTAGGATTCTGTAGCTCCAGAAAATCCACTTCGAGTGCAGGAAGGTCAGAATCCAACAGCATCTGCAGTCCTTTTCAGCCTCTAAATCAGATTTTTGCTTAGGACCCTCAATTTCAACCAGAAAATACCTGAAATCACAGAAAAACACAAAAACTCATAGTAAAGTCCAGAAAAGTGAATTTTAAATAAAAACTAATAAAAATATAATAGAAACTAACTAAAATATACTAAAAACATACTAAAAACAATGCCAAAAAGCGTATAAATTATCCGCTCATCACAACACCAAACTTAAATTGTTGCTTGTCCCCAAGCAACTGAAAATCAAATAGGATAAAAAGAAGAGAACATACTATAGACTCCAAAATATCAATGCAACTTAGCTCCAATTAGATGAGCGGGACTAGTAGCTTTTTGCTTCTGAACAGTTTTGGCATCTCACTTTATCCTTTGAAGTTTAGAATGATTGGCATCTATAGGAACTCAGAATTCAGATAGTGTTATTGATTCTCCTAGTTAAGTATGAGATTCTTGAACATAGCTACTTTATAAGTCTTGGCTGTAGCCCAAAGCACTCTGTCTTCCAGTATTACCACCGGATACATACATGCCACAGACACATAACTGGGTGAACCTTTTTAGATTGTGACTCAGCTTTGCTAGAGTCCCCAATTAGAGGTGTCCAGGGTTCTTAAGCACACTCTTTTTGCCTTGGATCACTTTTTATTTCTACCCTTTCCTTTTGGTTTAAAGGGCTATTGGCTTTTTCTGCTTGCTTTTTCTTCTTCTCTTCTTTTTTTTTTATTTTCAATTTTTTTCTTTTTTTTTTGCTTTTTCTTGCTTCAAGAATCAATTTGATGATTTTTTTAGATCCTCAATAACATTTCTCCTTTTCCATCATTCTTTCAAGAGTCAAAAAATTTAACATTCTTTAAACAACAAATTCAAAAGACATATGCACTGTTCAAGCATTCATTCAGAAAACAAAAAGTATTGTCACCACATCAAACTAATTCAACTAGTTTCAAAGATAAATTCGAAATCCTGTACTTCTTGTTCTTTTGTGATTAAAGCACTTTTCATTTAAGAGAGGTGATGGATTCATAGGACATTCATAGCTTTAAGACATGAATTTTAAATTTTATTAATTATGAATTAAGAACAAGACTCAAAAATAGATATAAGATGAGACTAGTAGGAATAGAAAACAAAAAAAAAATTTAAATAGGCTCCTAATGATAGAGGTTATCACAGAGTTAGGACTCAACAACCTTGATTTTGAGAAGTGGATGCTCCCTCAAATTGAGGGGAGAACTTTTGGCGTTTCAACTCTTGAAGTTCACGCCCCTTTTTCTCTTGTTCCTTCAGCAATTTGCAGAGCATACAGTTCTGATTCTGCTGTTCTTCCTTAAGTTGCTCCATAGTTTCTTGCAACTTGGTGATAGATGCATCTAGGCTGGCCCAGTAGTCAATTTCAGGAAACTCAGGGAGGAACTCCTGCGCCCTCTTTTTGATAGAGTTGTCTTGCATTTGTCCTTCCATTGACTTCTTGGTGATTGGATGTTCAATGGGTATGAATTCATCTACTCCCATCTTCACCCCAGCCTCTTTACAGAGCAAGGAGATCAAGCTTGGGTAAGCCAGTTTGGCTTCAGTGGAATTCTTATTTGCAATTGTGTAGATCTCACAAGCAATCAGATGATGAACCTCCACCTCTTTTCCAAGCATAATGCAATGAATCATCACTGCTCTCTTGAGGGTGACCTCAGAACGGTTGCTAGTGGGCAATATGGAACGCCCAATAAAGTCTAGCCAGCCTCTTGCAATTGGTTTGAGGTCTCCCCTCTTGAGTTGGTTTGGGACACCTTTTGAATTGGTTATCCACTTAGTTCCAGGGAGGCAAATGTCCTCTAGAACTTGATCCAACCCCTTATCTGCTCTCACCATTCTCCTATTAAAGGATTCAGGATCATCTTGCAGTTGAGGCAATTTGAAGACCTCTCTTATTTTGTCCAGATGGAAGTAGATAACTTTCCCTCTGACCATGGTTCTGTAAGTATGGAAAGCAGTTCCAGTCATTCTCTGCTTATCTGTTAGCCACAGATTTGAGTAGAATTCCTGAACCATATTTCTTCCAACCTTTGTCTCAGGATTGGTTAGAACTTCCCATCCTCTATTTCGAATTTGCTCTTGGATCCCCGGATATTCATCTTCTTTCAGATCGAATTTAACTTCCGGGATCACAGACCCATTATCAAGCAAAAGAAAGGAAAGAGGAGAGAGAGGAGGAGAGAAAATTCGAATGGTGTGGGGAAAGGGGGGTGGCCGAACGTGTTTAAATAAGAGAGGAGGAGAGATTTTCGAAAATTTGAGGAAGATTTGAGAAGATATGGAAAAAATTTGAGGAGATAATTGAGTTTTTGAAAGAGCCTAGGAAAGGATTTGAGATAGATTTGAAGAAGATTTTGATTTTTGAAATTGGAAGGTGAATGATGAAAGTTTGTAATGTGTTTATGCAGAAAAATATGGATCAAAACAAGAAAGTTTGAAAAATTTTGAAGTGGGGAACAAAATCTCCTCCCTCTGCCTTTCTGGCGTTAAACGCCCAGAATGGTATACATTCTGGCGTTTAACGCCCATTTGTTGGCCAATTTGGGCGTTTAACGCCCAGCCAGGTACCCTGGCTGGCGTTAAACGCCAGAAATCCTTTTATCACTGGGCGTTTTGCTAAACGCCCAGGATGCTGCACACCTGGTGTTAAACGCCTAAAATGGTGCCCATTCTGGCGTTTAATGCCCAAAATGGCACCTTTACTGGTGTTAAACGCCCAGAATGGTGCCCATTCTGGCGTTTAACGCCCAAAGTACCCTTTACTGGCGTTTTTTCGCCAGTAAGCTCTTTTTCTCTGCTTTTTGCACTGAATCCTTCTGTAACTCTGTGAATTCCTTCAATTTTGATAATTGCCCTTGTAGAAACAAAACATATAACCTGCTAATGACTGGGTTGCCTCCCAGCAAGTGCTTCTTTATTGTCTTTAGCTGGACCTTCACTGAGGATCATTCCAGCCTCAGTTTTGAGCATTCCTGCTCAAAATTGCTTTCAAGATAATGCTTGATCCTCTGTCCATTAACAATGAACTTTTTGTCAGACTCAGTATCCTGGAGCTCAACATATCCATATGGTGACACTCCTGTAATCACATACGGACCCCTCCACCGGGATTTAAGTTTTCCTGGGAACAATCTGAGCCTAGAGTTGAAGAGCAGAACTTTTTGTCCTGGCTCAAAGACTCTGGATGACAACTTCTTGTCATGCCACTTCTTTGCCTTTTCCTTATAAATATTTGCATTTTCAAAGGCATTGAGTCTGAACTCCTCTAGCTCATTTAGCTGGGTCAATCTTTTTTCACCAGCTAATTCAGCATCCATGTTTAGGAATCTGGTTTCCCAGTAGGCTTTATGTTCCAGTTCCACGGGCAGATGACAGGCCTTCCCATACACCCGTTGGTATGGAGAGGTTCCTATAGGAGTCTTGAATGCTGTTCTGTATGCCCACAGAGCATCATCCAAACTCTTTGCCCAATCCTTTCTTCGGGCTATCACAGTCCGTTCTAGGATTCTTTTTAGCTCTCTGTTAGAGACTTCAGCTTGCCCATTTGTCTGTGGATGATACGGAGTTGCCACTTTGTGGCTAATTCCATATCGGACCATAGCAGAGTATAGCTGTTTATTGCAGAAATGAGTGCCCCCATCACTGATTAGTACTCTGGGAACACCAAACCTGCTGAAGATGTGTTTCTGGAGGAATTTCAGCACGGTCTTAGTATCATTAGTGGGTGTAGCAATTGCTTCTACCCATTTAGATACATAGTCCACTGCCACCAGAATGTAAGTGTTTGAGTATGATGGTGGGAATGGACCCATAAAGTCAATTCCCCATACATCAAACAACTCAATCTCTAAGATCCCTTGTTGAGGCATAGCGTATCCATGAGGTAAGTTACCAGCTCTTTGGCAGCTGTCACAGTTACGCACAAACTCTCAGGCATCTCTATAGAGGGTAGGCCAGTAGAAGCCACATTGGAGGACTTTAGTGGCTGTTCGCTCACTTCCAAAATGTCCCCCATACTGTGATCCATGGCAATGTCACAGGATCCTCTGTGCTTCTTCTCTGGGTACACATTTGCGGATCATTCCGTCTGCACATCTCTTAAAGAGATATGGCTCATCCCATAGGTAGTACTTGGCATCTGAAATTAATTTCTTTCTTTGCACTCTGCTGTACTCCTGTGGTATGAACCTCACAGCTTTATAATTTGCAATATCTGCAAACCATGGAGCTTCCTAGATGGCAAAGAGTTTCTCATCTGGGAAAGTCTCAAAAATCTCAGTAGAAGGGAGGGACGCCCCAGCTACTGGTTCTATTCGGGACAGATGATCAGCTACTTGGTTCTCTGTCCCTTTTCTGTCTCTTATTTCTATATCAAACTCTTGCAGAAGCAACACCCATCTTATAAGCCCGGGTTTTGAATCCTGCTTTGTGAGTAAGTACTTAAGAGCAGCATGGTCAGTGTACACAATCACCTTGGATCCCACTAGATAGGATCTAAACTTGTCAATGACATAGACCACTGCAAGTAACTCTTTTTCTGTGGTTGTGTAATTCTTCTGTGCATCATTTAGAACACGGCTGGCATAATAAATGACGTGCAGAAGCTTGTTATGCCTCTGTCCCAACACTGCACCAATGGCATGGTCACTTGCATCACACATTAATTCAAATGGCAATGTCCAGTCTGGTGCAGAGATGACTGGTGCTGTTACCAGCTTGGCTTTCAGGGTCTCAAATGCCTGCAAACACTGTGTGTCAAACAAAAATGGTGTGTCAGCAGCTAGCAGGTTGCTCAAAGGTTTTACAATTTTTGAAAAATCCTTTATAAACCTCCTGTAGAATCCTGCATGCACCAGAAAGCTTCTGATTGCCTTAACATTGGCAGGTGGTGGTAATTTTTCAATTACCTCTACCTTTGCCTTATCCACCTCTATTCCCCTGCTTGAAATTTTGTGTCCAAGGACAATTCCTTCAGTCACCATAAAGTGACATTTCTCCCAGTTTAAAACCAGGTTAGTCTCTTGGCACCTTTTCAAGACAAGTGCTAGGTGGTCAAGACAGGAGCTGAATGAGTCTCCATATACTGAGAAGTCATCCATGAAGACTTCTAGGAATTTCTCCACCATATCAGAGAAGATGGATAGCATGCATCTCTGAAAGGTTGCAGGAGCATTACACAGACCAAAAGGCATCCTCCTGTAGGCAAACACGCCAGAAGGGCAAGTAAATGCTATTTTCTCTTGGTCTTGAGGATCTACTGCAATTTGGTTGTAACCTGAATAGCCATCCAAAAAGCAGAAATCATCATGACCAGTTAGTCTTTCTAGCATTTGGTTTATGAATGTTAAAGGAAAATGATCCTTTCTGGTGGCTGTATTGAGCCTTCTGTAGTCAATACACATACGCCACCCTGTGACTGTTCTTGTAGGAACCAGTTCATTTTTTTCATTATGAACCACTGTCATGCCTCTCTTTTTGGGGACAACTTGGACATGGCTCACCCAGGGGCTATCAGAAATAGGATAAATAATTCCAGCCTCTAGTAATTTAGTGACCTCTTTCTGCACCACCTCCTTCATGGCTGGATTTAGCCTCCTTTGTGGTTGGACCACTGGTTTGGCATTATCCTCCAACAGGATCTTGTGCATGCATCTAGCTGGGCTAATGCTCTTAAGATCACTTATGGACCACTCAAGAGCTGTCTTGTGTGTCCTTAGCACTTGAATCAGTGCTTCCTCTTCCTGTGGATTTAAAGCAGAGCTTATAATCACTGGAAAAGTGTCACCCTCTCCTAGAAATGCATACTTTAGGGATGGTGGTAATGGTTTGAGTTCAGGTTTGGGAGGCTTATCCTCCTCCTGAGGAATTTTCAAAGATTCTTGTGTTTCCTCTGGTTCTTCTTGATCAGGTTGAGCATCCTTGAAGATGTCCTCAAGCTCTGATTCTAGACTTTCAGTCATATTGATCTCTTCCATTAAAGAGTCAATAATGTCAGCGCCCATACAGTCATTTGGTGTGTCTGGATGCTGCATAGCTTTTACAGCATTCAACTTGAACTCATCCTCATTGACTCTCAGGGTTACTTCCCCTTTTTGTACATCAATGAGAGTTCGTCCAGTTGCTAGGAAAGGTCTTCCTAGAATGAGAGTTGCACTCTTGTGCTCCTCCATTTCCAGCACCACAAAGTCAGTTGGAAAGGCGAATGGCCCAACCTTGACAATCATGTCCTCTATTATGCCTGATGGATATTTAATGGAGCCATCAGCAAGTTGGAGGCATATCCGGGTTGGTTTGACTTCTTCAGTCAACCCAAGCTTTCTGATAGTGGATGCAGGTATTAGATTGATGCTTGCTCCAAGATCACACAGGGCTGTCTTGGTGCAAGCACTTTCTAATGTGCATGGTATCATAAAGCTTCCTGGATCTTGAAGCTTTTCTGGTAAGCTTTTTAGAATGACTGCACTGCATTCTTCAGTGAGAAATACTTTTTCAGTTTCTCTCCAATCCTTCTTATGGCTTAAGATCTCTTTCATGAACTTAGCATAAGAAGGTATTTGCTCAAGTGCCTCTGCAAACGGAATTTTTATTTCAAGAGTCCTTAGATAGTCTGCAAAGCGGGCAAATTGCTTATCCTGTTCCGCTTGGCGGAGTTTCTGAGGATAAGGCATCTTGGCTTTATATTCTTTAACCTTAGTTGCTGCAGGTTTATTCCTTACAGAAGTGGTTGAAGAAGCCTTTTTAGAGGGATTACTGTCAGCACTCTCAGGTGTCTGATCCTCCCTTGGCGTCTGAACGCTAGGATTGGGTGAAGATTGGGCGTTTAACGCCAACTTCTCTCCCTTTTCTGGCGTTTGAACGCCAGAACTGGGCAGGGAATGGGCGTTTAACGCCAGCTTTCCCCCCTTTTCTGGCGTTTGAACGCCAAAAGTATTCCTCTCTGGGCTCTTACTGTCCTCAGAGGGATTTTGGATAGTGGTTTGGTTATCCTCTGTCAATTGTTCCTTATTTGGCTTTTTGCTACTTTGAGCAGTGTTATTCAATGTCTTCCCACTCCTCAGTTGAACTGCTTGACATTCTTCTGTTATCTGTTTAGATATCTGCTGTTTTGCCTGATTCAACTGCAGTTCTATGTTCTTGTTAGCAATTTTAGTTTCTTGGAGCATCTCTTTAAATTCTGCTAACTGTTTTGTCATCAGGTGTAATTGTTGATTAAGCTCAATCATCTGTTCTTGAGGATTAGGATCAGTGGCTACTGCCATGACTTCCTCTTTTGTAGAGAACTCATTGCTAGAGTACAAATGTTGATTTCTAGCAACAGTGTCTATAAGCTCTTGAGCCTCTTTAATTGTCTTCCTCATGTGTATAGATCCACCAGCTGAGTGGTCTAAAGACATCTGAGCTTTTTCTGTAAGCCCATAGTAGAAGATGTCTAACTGTACCCACTCTGAAAACATTTCAGAGGGGCATTTTCTTAGCATACCTCTATACCTCTCCCAGGCATTATAAAGTGATTCATTATCCTCTTGTTTAAAGCCTTGGATGTCCAGCCTTAGCTGTGTCATCCTTTTTGGAGGGTAAAATTGATTCAGGAATTTGTCTGATAACTGTTTCCATGTCTTTATGCTTGCTGTAGGTTGGTTATTCAACCACCTCTTAGCTTGATCTTTTACAGCAAATGGAAACAGTAATAATCTGTAGACATCCTGATCCACCTCTTTATCACGTACTGTGTCAGCAAGTTGTAAGAATTGTGCCAGAAACTCAGTAGGTTCTTCCTGTGGAAGACCAGAATACTGACAATTTTGCTGCACCATGATAATGAGTTGAGGGTTTAGCTCAAAGCTGCTTGCTTTGATGGGAGGTATACAGATGCTACTCCCATATGCAGCTGTAATGGGATTAGCATATGACCCTAGAGTCCTTCTGGACTGCTCAATTCCACTTAGGTCCATGATGGAGAAAGGGAATATGATATGAATTCAAAAGTAAAGTAAAAATATATTATTTTTTTTGACCGAAAAAAAATAAAATAAAAAAAAAGGAAAATAAAATAAATTTTCGAAAACTAAAAGAAAATAGGATCAAAGCAACTTGAAAACTAAATCAATTAGTTAATTAAAAAGGTTTTGGAATTAGCAATTGAAAAGATATGATTGAAAATTATTTTGAAAAAGATTTGATTTTTTTGAAATGAGGAAAGAGAAAAACAACAAAATGACACCAAACTTAAAATTTTTAGAAAATCAGACACAAATTTTCGAAAACTCAAAGGAAAACAAAAAGAAGACACCAAACTTAGAATTTTTAAAGATAAAAAAAGGGACTAAGGACATGCAAATTCGAAAAATTAAAAGAAAGCAAAAGCATGCAATTGACACCAAACTTAAAATATGAAACTAGACTCAACGAAAAGACTCTAAACCAACAAAAATAAAACAGTCCTAATCTAAGCAACAAGATAAACCGTCAGTTGTCCAAACTCAACAATCCCCGGCAACGGCGCCAAAAACTTGGTGCACGAAATTGCAATCACACTTTTGCAATTTCGCATAACTAACCAGCAAGTGCACTGGGTCGTCCAAGTAATACCTTACATGAGTAAGGTCGATCCCACGGCGATTGTCGGCTTGAAGCAAGCTATGGTTATCTTGTAACTCTTAGTCAGGATATCAATAATTATCAGGGTTGATTGTAAAAAGCAAAAGATCATGAAATAAGTACTTGTTTTGCAGTAATGGGAAACAGGTTGAGGTTTTGGAGATGTTCTATCTTCTGAATCTCTGCTTTCCTACTGTCTTCTTCTTCAAGCACGCAAGGTTCCTTCCATGGCAAGCTGTATGTAGGGTTTCACCGTTGTCAATGGCTACCTCCCATCCTCTCAGTGAAAATGTTCAACGCGCCCTGTCACAGCACGGCTATTCATCTGTCGGTTCTCAATCGGGTCGGAATAGAATCCAGTGATTCTTTTGCGTCTGTCACTAACGCCCAGCCTTCAGGAGTTTAAAGCTCGTCACAGTTATTCAATCCTTGAATCCTACTCAGAATACCACAGACAAGGTTTAGACCTTCCGGATTCTCTTGAATGCCGCCATCAATTCTAGCTTATACCACGAAGATTCTGATTAAGGAATCCAAGAGATATCTACTCAATCTAAGGTAGAACGGAGGTGGTTGTCAGGCACACGTTCATAGTTGAGAATGATGATGAGTGTCACGGATCATCACATTCATCAGGTTTAAGAACAAGTTATATCTTAGAATGGAAGCAAGCATGATTGAATGAAAAACAGTAGTAATTGCATTAATCCATCAAGACACAGCAGAGCTCCTCACCCCCAACCATGGGGTTTAGAGACTCATGCTGTAGAAGATACAATGAGAAACGTGTAAAGTGTCATGAGGTGCAGATACAATGTCAAAAGATCCTATTAATAGTGATCTAGTAACCTAGGGTATACAGAAATGAGTAAAAATGACGAAAAATCCACTTCTGGGTCCACTTAGTGTGTGCTTGGGCTGAGCATTGAAGGTTTCATGTGTAGAGACTTTTTCTGGAGTTAAACGCCAGCTTTTATGCCAGTTTGGGCGTTTAACTCCAATTTTTATGCCAGTTCCAGCGTTAAACGCTGGGAATTCTGAAGCTGATTTGCAACGCCGGTTTGGGCCATCAAATCTCGGGCAAAGTATGGACTATTATACATTGCTGGAAAGCCCAGGGTGTCTACTTTCCAACGCCGTTGAGAGCGCGCCAATTAAGCTTCTGTAACTCCAGAAAATCCACTTCGAGTGCAGGGAGGTCAGAATCCAACAGCATCTGCAGTCCTTTTCAGCCTCTGAATCAGATTTTTGCTCAGGACCCTCAATTTCAGCCAGAAAATACCTGAAATCACAGAAAAACACACAAACTCATAGTAAAGTCCAGAAAAGTGAATTTTAACTAAAAACTAATAAAGATATAATAAAAACTAACTAAAATATACTAAAAACATACTAAAAACAATGCCAAAAAGCGTATAAATTATCCGCTCATCAAGGACCATTTAATTTTTCTGTTGATTTTGTTATATTAGACATGGAAGAGGAGGTAAAATCCTCTATTATACTTGGTAGACCCTTTTTAGCTACAGGTAGAGCTCTGATTGACGTGCAAAAGGGTGAATTAACCCTGAGGGTCAATGAAGAGCAGGTGGTCCTCAATGTGTTTAAAGCCCTCAAACACCCTCATGATTCTGAAGGGTGTATAAAAATAGATGTTATTGAACCACTTGTTCAAGAGGTACTGAAAGTTGAGGTACTTGATGACATTCTGGATCCTATTTCTGAGTATGAATTAGTGGAAGTTGATGATTCACCACCCCAAAAGGCTATGGTTCACACACCTAAAGTAGAGGAGGAAGCCCCCAAGCTTGAACTCAAACCTTTACCTCCTTCTCTGAAATATGTGTTCTTGGGTGAAAATGATTCATATCCAGTGATCATTAGCTCTTCCCTGAAGCATGAAGAGGAAGAGGCGCTTGTTTCAATGCTTAGGAGCCATAAAATAGCTCTTGGGTGGACTATTAGTGACTTGAAGGGGATTAGTCCAACCAAGTGTATACACAAGATCCTCTTTGAAGATGATGCTAAACCAGTTATGCAACCACAAAGGACACTCAATCCAACCATGAAAGAGGTGGTCCAAAAAGAGGTAATGAAATTATGGGAAGCAGGTATTATTTACCCTATTTCTGACAGTCCTTGGGTAAGTCCTGTGCAAGTAGTTCCCAAGAAAGGAGGGATGATAGTGATCAAGAATGAAAAAAATGAGCTTATTCCTACAAGGACAGTCACAGGATGGAGAATGTGTATAGACTATAGGAGGCTCAACACTGCTACATGGAAGGATCACTTTTCCCTGCCTTTCATTGATCAGATGCTTGAGAGGTTAGCTGGTCATGCTTTTTATTGTTTTCTGGATGGATATTCTGGATATAATCAAAATTGCAGTAGACCCTCAAGATCAAGAGAAGATAGCATTCACATGTCCCTTTGGAGTGTTTGCCTACAAGAGAATGCCATTTGGACTCTGTAATGCTCCAGTAACTTTTCAGAGGTGTATGCTTTCAATTTTTTCTAATATGGTTGAAAAATTCATTGAGGTATTTATGGATGATTTTTCTGTTTTTGGTAATTCTTTTGAATCATACCTTAAGCATTTATCTCTTGTCTTGAAACGGTGTCAAGAATCAAACCTTGTTTTAAATTGGAAAAAATGTTATTTTATGGTTACAGAAGGTATTGTTCTTGGACACCGGATTTCAAGTAAGGGGATTGAGGTTGACAGAGCAAAGGTGGAGGTAATTGAAAAATTACCATCACCAGCTAATGTTAAGGCAGTCAGGAGTTTTTTGGGTCATGCAGAATTTTATAGGAGATTTATAAAGGACTTTTCTAAAATTGCTAAACCATTGAGCAACCTATTGGTTGTTGATGATCCTTTTGTCTTTGATTCTGATTGCATGCATGCTTTTGAAACTCTGAAAGTAAACCTTACCTCTGCTCCCATTATAGCTCCCCCTGACTGGGATTTACCATTTGAGTTGATGTGTGATGCTAGTGACTTTGCTATAGGAGCTGTTTTAGGACAGAGGCATGGTAAGCTTATACATGTCATTTACTATGCTAGCCGTGTGTTAAATGATGCCTAAAAGAATTACACAACTACAGAAAAAGAATTATTAGCTATTGTGTATGCTGTTGATAAGTTTAGGTCCTATTTAATTGGTTCTAAGGTTATTGTTTATACTGATCATGCTGCTTTGAAGTACCTTTTAACCAAACAGAGTTCTAAACCAAGATTAATCAGATGGGTGTTGCTCCTTCAGGAGTTTGATATTGAAATAAAAGACAGGAAAGGGTCAGAAAATCAAGTAACTGACCATCTCTCCAGAATTGAGCTTGAAGCCAGAGTACAACCACCCACAGCTGTGACTGAAACGTTTCCTGATGAGCAATTATTTCTTATTTAGCAGGCTCCATGGTTTGCAGACATTGCAAATTACAAGGCCATGAGTTTTATTCCAAATGAGTACAGTAGGAAACAAGTAAAGAAGCTATTGACTGATGCGAAGTACTGCATTTGGGAGGAACCATACCTTTTTAAAAGGTATTCAGATGGTATCATCCGAAGATGTGTCCCAGATAAAAAAACACAGCAGATTCTTTGGCACTGTCATGGTTCTGATTATGGAGGCCATTTTGGTGGTGAAAGGACAGCTACAAAGGTCCTTCAGAGCGGGTTTTACTGGCCGACTCTCTTTAGGGATGCAAGAGCATTTGTGAAGTACTGTGACAGATGTGAAAAAGCCATGAATCTCCCTGCCAACCATGAAATGCTACAGCAGGGGATTCTTGAGGTTGAGTTGTTTGATGTGTGGGGTATTGATTTCATGGAACCTTTCCCACCCTCACATTCAAACAACTACATTCTAGTGGCAGTTGACTATGTGTCCAAGTGGGTGGAAGCTGTGGCTCTACCCACCAATGATGCCAAGGTGGTAATGAGCTTTCTTCAGAGATATATCTTTAGCCGGTTTCGTGTCCCAAGGACACTCATTAGTGATGGAGGAAGCCACTTCTGTAACAGACAGTTGGACTCTCTTCTGCAGAGATACGAAGTCCGTCATAAAGTGGCAACCCCCTATTACCCTCAGACAAGTAGTGGACAGGTTGAAGTTTCCAACAGAGAACTCAAAAGGATTCTAGAGAAGACTGTCAGTGTTTCAAGAAAGGACTGGTCTAGGAAGCTTGATTATGCTCTCTAGGCATACCGGTCAGCTTACAAGACTCCCATTGGCATGTCCCCTTATCAGTTGATCTATGACAAAGCCTGTCACTTGCCAGTTGATCTAGGGCATAAAGCTTACTGGGCAATCAGGTATCTGAATCTTAATTCAGAAGCTGCAGGAACTAAGCGCATGCTTCAGTTGAATGAGCTTGAGGAATTCAGATATTCAGTCTATGAGAATGCCAAGCTCTATAAGGAGAGAACCAAATTATTGCATGACAAGAAAATTGCCATCAGAGTATTTGAGCCAGGACAGAGAGTGCTTCTGTATAATTCAAGGCTTAAATTCTTTCCCGGGAAGCTGAAATCCCGATGATCAGGACCGTTTGTGGTTACCAGAGCTTCACCATAAGGTCATGTGGAAATACATGAAGAGAATTCTGATAGGAAATTTACAGTGAATGGCCAGAGGTTGAAGTACTATCTTGGAGGCGAGATTGATCGCCAGAGGTCCACTCATCTGCTGAATTAGCAAAACTGACTGTCAAGCTAATGACGTTAAAGAAGCGCTTGTCGGGAGGCAACCCGATAATTTCGCAGCCTTGGTTATTTTTCGTAGTAGTGATTTTCTTATTTATTTGATTTTTATTTTTACTGTTTTTCTTTCGTTTTTATGTGTGTTCTGATCATGCAGCTATCTTATAACAGGAACCGAACACTTCAGGTGACAAAAAAAAAAAAACGAGCACACGACACGCAAGCGTCGCTAATGCGTACGCATCATATGTGTGTGCATGAAAAATAAAAGTGAACAAAGAGTTGAGCAGGAGTGGCGCTGGAACTATGCTTTGCGCATAAACAAGACCAAGCGTACGCGTACCTCACGTGTGCGCGTCGTTTGCGCTTTTAGCCATCCACGCGTGCGCGTTCCTGACGCGTATGCGCGACCCTGAAAATCGGTGTCAATGAGTGTTTGGGCAGAGAGTTATGATGGCTTGGGGCTGGAAGTGTGCTAGAGGCACAAACTTGATCACGCGTACGCGTCCTTTGCACAAATGCCATCCACGCGTGCGTGTGCATGACGCGCACGCGTCAGGTGAGAATTTTCGGTTCCCAAGCCACGCGAACAGAGAGTTACGCATGGACGCGGCTGCCTTCGCGCGATTCGCACAAAATGAGAGCACGCGGACGCGTACGCGTGCTGTACGCGTACGCGTCAAACGCGCCGCATCACTTACCTAGCGCGCCGCCCTATTTTCATTCTCTCTCCTCCCAAGTCCTAATTCTCTCTCGTTCTTTTCCCTTTTTATCATTCTTTTATCATATTAATTATTTATATATCCCTCTTTGTTTTCAGTTCTTCTTTGCTTGAGGACAAGCAAAACTTTAAGTTTGGTGTTAACACTTCGCTTATGGCTTCTCTATTTAGCACCAAAGAGAGATGAATGTTCTTCATGGAGGAATGAGATGGCCACCAGTATAACTGAGGTGGTTGAGTTCCTTTCATTCTATTTCTCTTCCGTTCTTATTTTGTTGTCCTCTATTTTCTGTTGCTTTGATTGCTTGCATGATTTTTAGTGCTTTTATCAATATATATATATATATATATATATATATATATATATATATATATATATATATATATGTCTCATGTATCGCTCACTGAGCTTGAATTCAAAAGAAAAAGAAGTGATGTATTGCATGAGAAATTGAGTTTATATTTAAGAGTAGTCTTATTTACTTAAATGTGGTGGCATTATTTGTGATTTTGAATGCATGACATGAACAGTGCATATTTGAATTTGAATCAAAGGATGTTGATGTATAAGGAACAGAAATTTAAAGAATTATTATGACTTCTCTGAAATAAACAAAAATTTAATCCTTGAAGCAAAAGAAACACCAAAAGAAAAAAAACTATAAAAGCAAGGTCCAAGGCTCTAAGCATCAATGACTAGGGGGGTCAGACAAGATTAAAAGCTCAAAGAGTTGTTTCCCTAGTCATATACTTGTGGTGTGATTGTGTCAAGTAATCCTTGAGACAAAACACTTAGAGTCGAGACCAAGTGTGTTTAACAGAGTATGCCAAAGGGTTTGAGCAGCACTGTCTGGGAGTAACCGAAAGAAAAATCAGAACTTAAAGAGAGTCCCCCAGGTAAATGCTTGCGGTATTTCTATGTCAAGTAACCCTTGAGACAAAACATTTAAAGTCACGGCTAGGCTCAAGGTGCAAAGCACCAAAGAAAAATAAATTAAAGTAAATTTTGTTGTGTTCAAGGATTAAACTGGAGTATAAAGATCAGAGAATTCATAATATGATCTGGATTCTAATTCCGAATGACACTGACATTCCTCTGATTCAAAGGAGAGTGAGATGCCAAAACTGTTCAAAATTACAATGAATAAACCCCAATTTTAAGAATAGACTTAAGCATGACTAAACTCTCACTTCTCATGCAAATTCACATCTTAATCATGCACTTATTTTGGTTGTTTGAGGACAAGCAACAATTCAAGTTTGGTGTTGTGATGCGTGAGCATCTTTCTTATCTTTTCCTAGTGAATTTGTATTTAAATTGTTGAGTTTAATCCAGAATTAATTATCTTTTAGCCACTATGGGTGCTACTTTGAGTCTCGTGCAATTCTGTTTATTTTAGGTAGCATTTAACTAGATTTGATGGAGAAAAAGCTTGCACAAATGGAAGGAGCACAAGAATTAAAGGAGATGATCAGCGAGGAGCAACGCGTGCGCGTACCTGACGCATGCGCGTGATTTGGAGATTTGTGCAGTGACGCGTGCGCGTACCTGACGCGTACGCGTGACACGCGAAGAAGATCATTGACGCGTACGCGTGACTAATGCGTACGCCTGACATGCACCACGTGCAGAAAACTCAGAAAACACTGGGGACGATTTCTGGGCCCCATTTTGGCACTCAAGTAAGGCGCAGCTCTCTGCCAAGTTAGGCACGGATCTAGTGAAGCCAAGTGGTCCCCACATTACAAGGCGCGGATTATTTGATTAATTCTGATTTTAATTTAAATTTAAAAATAGGAAAAGATATTATTTTAAATTTAGAAATTAGATTTTAAATTAATTAGGATTAGATGTAAAAGATATGGGGATTCTATTCCAATTTACATTCCGTACTTTTACAGTTTACCTGAATCATTATTTTCTCTCTGAACCATGAGCAACTAAACCTCCACTGTTAAGGTTATGAGCTCTGTCTATTGTATGGATTGATACTATTATTTTTCTATTTTAATTCATGTTTGATTTATATTTCAAGAATTGTTTTCGTTCTTTATCTTTTTGGGTAGAACGGAAGTATGACCCTCTTTCTAATTGAGTTCTTGTATAACTTGGAAAAGCTCTTTACTTGAACAACAACTTGAAAACATATTCTGCTAAATTTCTAATTATTTGAATTTAACGGGATACGTGACATATAATCCTCTTCTATTTGGGTAATTAGGATTTTTGTGGCATGATAACTAGAATTAAACTTCACTCCCTAATTGGAATTAATTGACCAAGGAATTGGCGGTTGATGAATTTTAGAGGAGTCTAGAAAGGTTTAAGGAATTAGGGTCTAGTCACATATAGTTTGCCATGAATTGAATCTTGCATGATGAAAATAGTTAGTAAGAAAAGTCAATCCAGAAAATAGATAACTCTGAAACCTTAATTGCCTTCTTCATATTGTTTCTCCCAACTTATTTACTTGCCTGTCTTTTTAATATTTTGAATTTATTATTTATGCTTTTGAATCTTCAAAACCATTTTCTGTTTGTCTGACTAAGCTAATCACTCAAGTATTGTTGCTTGATCCATCAATCCTCATGGGATCGACCCTCACTTACATGAGGTATTACTTGGTACGACCCGGTGCACTTGTCGGTTAGTTTGTGGTTATAAATATCCGCACCAGTTGTTCATTCTCATTCGGATTTGCCATATTGGCATTAACAGCACGATTATGATCCACAGTGGACTTTGCAGCTTCCTTTTCAAAGGTCTCACTTAGATTTTCATTATCCTTGTAAAGTCTAGCTTGTTGGAAGCGCCCCCTGAAGGTCCTCTCAGGTTCAAGATCAAAATCAAGAAGGGGCTCTTTATCCATGTTCCTGCTTATAAACAAATAGAAAACAAAGGAAAGTGGGAACCTCTACATCAGAGTGCAGAGAATTTCCAGTGAGGTAACTCGTGTAAAAGAAATAAAATGAAATAAATTGAAAAACTAAAGCAGAACAATTCAAAAATCACTAAACAGAAATCGGGAATTTTTTTTTTCAAAAATTAAAAAATAACAATAAATAGAAAAATCAAATTAAATACTAGGGCACATCAAACTTAATTTTAGAAATTAAGAAACCTTAATTGATGCAAAATTCAAAAATTAAAGAAAAAAATTAGAACTAATAAAATAGAAAAATAAAAATAAAAGTAAAAATAATGCAAGGAACAAACGAAACTAAAATGAAAAAAATAAAAAAAGAACTATAAAAATAAAAGACACATAAAACAACAGGATAACTAAATAATTTTAATAACTAATAATGAAAATAAAAATTAAAAAGGAAAGTAAAAGAAATGAATATAAGGGCTAGGTGAACGAAAAGCAAGAAAAAAAATAAAGGAAAAGAATGAAAAATAATAATTAATAATACTAAAATAAAATTAATTAGAAGAAAAATATCTAATCTAAGCAATCAAACAACTAGTAGTTGTCAATCACAGTCAATTCCTGGCAACGGCGCCAAAAATTTGGTGTGGAATTTATAACCCACAAATGAATCCGTAAGTGCACCAAGTCGTACCAAGTAGTACCTCAAGTGAATGAGGGTCGATCCCACAAGGATTGATGGACTAAGCAACAATGATTGCATGATTTACTTAGTTAAACAAGAAGAAAAGAATGTCTGGGTCTCAAATGAATTAAACAGTAAATTCAGAAAATTAATAAAGCAAGCAGTAAAATGGTGTGAAGAATTTATGAGTAAAACAGTTAAGATTTCAAAGATGTTTATTTTCCGGATTAACGTTTCTCACCAACTACTTTAATTATGCAAGATTCAATTTATGGCAAAATATGTGACTAAATTTTAATTCCTTGACCTTTTTAGTCTCCTCTAACCTTCATCAACTGCCAATTCCTTGGTCACTTGATTCTAATTAGAGGGTTATATTCAAATCTAGTTTATGTGCCACAGAAATCCTAATTATCTAAATATAAGAGGATTATATGTCATGTATTCCGTTTAGTCCAGATAATTAGTGATTTAGGAGAATTTATTTTCAAGCTATTGTTCAGGTAAAGAGCTTTTCCAAGTTTTACAAGAACTCAAATAGAATAAGGGTCATACTTCCGTTCCACCCAGATTCATAAGATAAAAAACGAAAACAATTCTTGAAATTGAAATCAGTACATGAATTAAAATAGAAAAGTAATAGTATCAATCCATAGAATAAACAGAGCTCCTAACCTTAACAGTGGAGGCTTAGTTGCTCATAGTTCAGAGAGAAAACTAGGGTTCGATAAAACTGTAAAGTACGGAATGAGATAAGAGAAAAGAGAAGAGCCCGAAAGGCTAATTTTTTTCCTTTAATATCTTATCCAAATTAATGTTAAATATATTTTCTAAAACTAAATAATATATTTTCCTATTTGTAATAAAAATAAAAGTTTTAATAAAAATTTATATAACATCTTTGCTGCTTGCTTTATCATGGGCTGGGATTTGGAGTGCGCTTTCAAGCTTTGGCGCAGTGAAGTTAGGCATGGAGGGTGCAGCAAGTAATTGAAAGGCAAGTGGTTCTTTCGGCGCCTAACTTGGAGAATCCCAAGTTAGGTGCCACCAAGACCGTACAGCTAGAAAAGAAGTGTATACTATTATACATAATTGGAAAGCTCTAAAAATTAGCTTTTCAATACCGTTGGAATCACGTCAATTGGACCTCTATAGCTCAAGTTATTTCTGTTTGAGTGCAAGGAGGTCAGGGTTGACAGCATCATCCACTTTCTTCCTCTTCTTCTATAAAATTCTGTCAAATCCATTTGAATACTACTTGAAATAAACAGAATTGCACACAACTCAAAGTAGCATCCATAGTAGCTAAAAAGTAGTTAAAAATTTATTAAACTTACAAATTCAAATGCAAATTCACTAAAAAAAGATAGAAAATATGCTCACGCATCTCGCACGGAGAGAGTTTTTTTTTTTTTACTTAGAAAAGGATCATGTGTGCACACATAGGTGTGCGTACGCACAAAGAGCGAAAATGGCTGAGGTGCGCACGCACAGAGAGGTGCGAGTGCTCCGGGCAGAAGGGCTACAAATGAGTTAGCGTGCGCAAACATGGGTGCATACGCATAGAATGCACGAAAAGGGGTTGGTGTGCGTACGTACAAGTCTGTGCGTACGCACAAAGGGCGAAAAAGACTGGGATGCACACGCACAAAGATGTGTGAGTGCTCCCAACAGAAGCTGCATAAAAGGGTTGGCGTACACATCTAGGGGTGCGTATGCACACTGCCATGTTTCTCCAAAAATTTTGCCTCAATTCCTATGGCACTTAACTTGAGCTCAACAAAAGTTTTAACCCAAAACATATAGAAATTCATCAACTCATGATCCATATAAAAATCAACCTATCTATGTTCAAAATTAAATTAATCCTAAGCTAACCAAGACAAAAAAAATGCAATTAAGTCAAATTATAAACAAAGAGAAGGATTAGAACGATGTTATCATGGTGGAGTGTCTCCCACCTAGCACTTTGTTTTAACGTCCTTAAGTTGGACATGTATAAATTCAATGATCACTACTTGAAGCCTTTCCAAGGAGAAAAATCTCTAACCCCTTGGCATACTTAGCTTGTGTGTGCTCCAATGACTTAGGCTCCTTGACAACTTTTTCTTCCTCTTGACCGACATTAAGCTCAATCATTTTCTCTTCAATTAGATCACACCCAAAGATAGAATATACTTCATGGGGTGGTTTCTTAGCTCCATCCAAGGTGAATTTCACCACTTTCTCTTCAGCTTCAAATGAATAAGCTCCTGAAAAAGCATCCAACTTGAACCTAGATGTCTTCAAAAACGGCCTCCCAAGGAAGATGGAACATGGGTATCTGAATCAATTGGAGGTGTCTCCAAAATGTAAAAGTCCACCAAAATAGCAATTCTTGAATATTCACCAACACATTCTCCGTAATTTCCATAACTGACACAGTACTCTTGTCCACCAACACAAATCTTACTCCGGACCGCTTCAAGGGCGACAATTCAACTTTTCATAGATAGGGAGAGGCATGATGCTAACACAAGCTCCTAAGTCACAAATGCAATTCATGAACTTCATTCCACCAATCACACAAGTCACCAAGTAAGGGTCGGGATCACTACACTTTTCCGGAATAAGAGAAGAAATATAATTATTTACCGGACTCTTGCCTAGCTCACCAATTTTCTCCTTGTGAGTACAAACATCCTTTAGAAATTTGGCGTATTTTAGAATTTGTTGGATGGCTTAAAAAAGAGGAATGGTAACCTCTGCATTCTTGAAAATTTCCACCACATTAGGGTCAAAGTCCTTATGCTTCTTGGCCTTTTTAGCCACCGACAGAAAAGGAATTGGTGTAGGCTCCTCAAGGAAAATTTTTCTTTTGGGCTCCTTGACCTTCAATGGATCCTCCTCTTCTCTTGCAACATCTTTCTTTTCTCCCTCATTCAATTCTACCTCCTCTTCGATTTTTTCATTGTGGTTTTCCTTACTTATATTTATAGGCTTAAAACCAACTTCATCCAATTTTGTACCACTCCTTAGGGTGATTGAATTAATGCTTCTCTTGGGGTTTGGTTGAGGTTGAGAAGGTAGGCCACTCGAGGTAGAAGCTTGAGGGGTGTTGTGATTGTTGGAAGGAGATAGAGTCAACTGGGATAAGGCTTCGGTAATGGTTTCCATGTAGGTTTCTTGCTTCTTGTGGAACTCCCGTTGCTCTTGTATGAAGCTTTGAAGTGCGTCATTCATATAAGGTTGATTTGAAGAGGATGGCTGATTATTTTGGTGAAGTGTAGGCCTAGTGTGTGGTGGTTGATATCTTGCTTGAGGTTGAGAGTGTGATTATTGATTAAGTTGTGGGTGGGGCGGGCTTTATGGTTGATTTGATTGGTAGTGGGATTGAAGTGATTGTTGGTAAGGTTGTTGGCCTTGAGAGGGTTCGTGATAGTAAGCTTGTTGCATTGAAAAAGGTTGAGCTTGAGAGGATTGATTCCACCTTTGATTTGAGTTGTCTCTCCACCCTTGACTTTGGTTTCCTCCATAGTGGTAAGATCCTTGATTGCCTTGATTGAAATTGGACCTTTGTAGATAGAGATTTGCCACCGCCAATGTGTTGTCTTCTTGGATTTGGGGGCATTCGTCGGTGTAGTAACCATTGCAAGCACAAATACCACAAGATCTAGAAGGCCCTTCAATCCTAGAAGGTTGAGGTGGAGCAAGTAACATTGGTGGAATTTGTTGACTTTGAGTGATTTGTCTTAACAAAACCATTATTTCACTAATTTTCTTGGTCAAGATAGCGTCACCGGAAGGTGAGACTTCACTGATAGCCTTTGGTTAGGGGTTTATTGCCCTTAGATGTTGAGTTGAATCCGTCAAATCCACAATGACTTCCCAAGCTTCTTCTGCGGTCTTGTTTTTAGTGAGAGATCCTCCACTTGAGGCTTCAATAAGTAGCTTGTCTTGAGGGACCAAGTCTTGGCAAAAGTAGCTTATGAGCACCAATTCATCAATGCAGTGGTGAGGACAAGACTCCAACAACTTATTGAATCTCTCCCAATATTCATAAAGGGTTTTTCCATCTCTTTGCATGATGCATGAGATTTCTTTCCTTAAACGATCCGTCTTTTGAGATGGAAAGAACTTTTCAAGGAACTCCTTGCGCAACAAATTCCAATTAGTTATCACTTTATCAGATTGGGTGTAAAACCATTCTTTTGCCTTTTCCTCCAAAGAGAAAGGGAAAGCAAAAACCATTACGGATATTTCATCCGAGCCATGCCTTCTTGCGGCTTAGCACACAACTTGAAAATCTTTCAAGTGCTTGAGGGGATCTTCACCCGGCAAACCATGATACTTTGGAAGCAAGTTGATCAAACCCATATTGAGTTCAAAGTTCTCATCTAAATCCGGGTACCGAACTTGTACGGGTTGCAAAGTAATGTCTGGAGCTCCAGCCTCCCTGAGAGTGACTCTCCGAGGAGGTGCCGCCATGTTGTTGTCACCTAATTCACTCACAGAAATTTTAACACTTCCAACAAAAGAATACAAGGTTCTCTCGTTTAATGAAAAATGAGAATCATGGTTAGAAAGTGATTGTGAATCGGGTCGCTCTTCAAGAGAATCCGATTCACTATGCACAAATGCTAACCGGCACCGAGCTTGCCTAAGATGAGTTAGCATCCTTTCTATTTTAGGATCAAAAGTGGCCAAGCTCGGGTCTGGAAGCGACCGTGTCATTCAACTAAGGAATCATAGAAATTATGCAATTATCAAAAATAAAGCAAGAGTAAGAGGGTAAATAAAAATGATCTAATAGTCAATGACTACCAAAACTATCTAAATAAAAGTACTAGCTACCAATTAGTGTCAAGTGACAAACAAAATCAAGTATTCACACTATTCACATATTCACAACAACCAAAAGTTAGCACTCATTTCACTTAGTTCCCCGACAACGGCGCCAAAAACTTGGTGCTGGCCGGATGTCGGTTAGGAATTTTCTCAAGAAATAGGATCGGCGTTGCAAGTATAGTCCCAACCATCAAGGCGACCCTCGACCAAAGTTTTTATTAAAGACGTTACAATTCAATTCACAATAACCGGGAGTAAAATCCCGAGACGTCTTCCCAAGGAACTAGTCACCACAAGTGTACAAGTTTGGTTGTGAAATCGGGGGAGTTTTCAGTAATGAAGCAATCAATTAAGAAATAAAAGAACACTCAAAATTGCAACTAATGAACTAATAAACAAATTAAAGAACTATCTATGTAATATGGACAAGTAAAGTTTTAAAATGATTGAAGTATGTTTCAAAGCATAAATGGAAGCCTTGGCTTGGGTTAAGTTAGGGAATCACTTCCTTGTCATAACCACAACTATGATAATTATGCTGGATTAATCTCACCTAGTCAACCCTTAACATCGAAGAGTAAGTCAAGTGAGCATAGTTGTTCTTAATCCACAAATCCTAGATAACTTACTAATTGCCTTAGTAAAAAGCTAGCGTTAGTGGAAACAAGAATAATTAACAATCCAAGA